>NW_004524657.1:11559023-11592922 GCF_000260255.1 Octodon degus
TTTCTATTTTTTTGTTTTTGTTTTTGCAGTACCAGGGATCAAACTTGCGGCCTTGCGCTTGCAAGTCAGACACTTATACCACTGAGCTATCTCCCTGGCCCTAAAAGTTATTCCATTTTATTTATTTATCTTTTTTTTTCCTGTATTTTAGGGAAGGGTCTACAGGGTGTGTTCAGGGTTTCACTACTAGATCAGACTTGTAGTGATCTATCTGTTTACAGCCCCCCAAGAGCTGGGATTAGAGCCGCCATGCCCAGTCTCAATTGCCATCTCAGGGTGCCCTGGGGGCAGTGCCAGCACAGCAGGCCCATGGATCGAGCCTCCAGCCCCTGCGCCTGCTTATAGGTGCTTTAATCCACTGAGCTGTTTGGCCAGCCCTTCTTTTCCTATTTTTAACACCTTTAATAATTATAAAACTTTGCTACCTTTTGCATTTGTCTTGACCAATTCTGTGTTCAGGATGAAGAACCTAGAAAAACATCTGTAGAAGCTACTGTGCGCTGGAACCTGGAAACAATGCTGTGTACACGCACATACCCTTGTATAATTCACATAAATGCTTAAGCTCAAAACACTCTGAAATCAGCAGATGCGATAAATCATCATTCATTTAAGTTAATTTAATGGAGCTAAACATTTCTCACATAAATCTCCTGTGGCTATCAAAGCACTAACTTTTTCTCATTGTGGTGGAATGTACATGTGCTGTGTTAAAGACTTACTAGATAAATACCCAGAAATAAAAACTTAGTGTTAAAAGTTATTTGGAATTCCTAAAATTGAAATTGTTATAGCATATACTAGCTTCTCAGTTTTGTCTTCTATGTTTTACAAAATATGCTCTAATTAAATAATCTCACTTTGTAGGATGCAATTAATTCTCATTATAGTCTGGTTCTAACAGACTACAAGTGGGTCTAGTGAACACTGAAGGTATTAATTACACATTTCACATCAGCAGGGAGGATGGGTCCAGCAAATGAGTCAGAAAAAAATAAACACGCATTTCTCATGCACAGCTTCAATGGTAGTATCTTGGGCTCCATGAAAATGAAATACTAGTGTAATGACAAAACACGTATCATGCTGATAATTTTATTCTTCATTACTGTGTAAAAATGATTATATTTACTCTTTCTTTCTTGTTCTTGTTCTTTTTTTTTTTTAATAGAGGGTCTCACTTCTCACTACTCAGTTCAGACTAGGAGTGATCCTCCTGTCTCATCCTCCCCAGTGCTGGGAGTACAGGCACTGGTCACCATGCCTGGTTTCAGGGCCAACACTGCATGTAGTATCAAGGATCAAACTCAGGACCTTGAGCTTGCCAGGCTGGCACTTTTTCCACTGAGCTATCTCCTCAGCCCAACAATTCTCTCTCTCTCTCTTTTTTTTTTTTTTTTAACAGAACCAGGGATAGAACTCAGGCACTTGCACTTGCCAGGGAAGCGCTTATTTCACTGAGCCATCTCCCTGGCCCCAAAAGTGCTTTCGACAACAATGATTCCTATTTTAATTCTACAGTTCACACATGGAAGGAGAAACCATCTTTGGTGAAACAGCATGAAAAAATGAGAGGTCTTCTTAAACATCAAGGCTTTAAGTCTAATTTCACTGATTTAGACTGCCTCTATTTCTAATGTGTATATAAGGTAGGTCTGTAAAATCTTATTAAAAAAAATCAGAGGAACTTAGTTTGTATTTTGGAAAGTATTCTTTTCATATTGCCTGGTTAATTAAACTTATAATATAAAAAAGAACTAGATCAAAAACTATCCAATCAATTTAGATATTTGGTATTCATTTCCTACACATGCGAATTGTTTAGGGATGTGTACTCTATACTTTATACTGTATGTTTTATATTGGACAGTACATATATATATATATATATATATATATATATATATATATATATAGAGAGAGAGAGAGAGAGAGAGAGAGAGAGAGAGAGACTGGATCGAAACAGAAAAGACCCACCCCATCATGAAAATTTCTCAAGTTAGAGGCATCGGAAGGTGTCCAACTTCTCATGTGATGACTTCCTAAATAGTCTACCTTTGGAATTATAAACATGGAGACAATTGGCAGTTGGTGAAGCGTGAAGAGTCACAGCAGATTCGTTGTGGGTTCAGGACCTGACTCCCTTGAAATGAAGTGGCAAGACGGCAACACAACATACAGCTCTAGCTCAGTGGCAACTTGTCAGCTGCCACTCCTCTGTTCAGCTGACTTTGATGGCTGCTTCTCATCGCTGCTTGTTTTCTGGTTGCATCAAGGCCAAGTCCACCAGATGTCAGTACAATATAAATAATATAAATTCTTTTATTTGAAAGCCAAATACTGTAGACAAAAGTAAAATGACATAAAAAGGCATTTTGATAAATTTAAAAGATTTACCTCATCAAATGCAAAAAGAGGCTATAAAACTAATACATATAAACTATAATATGATTTTTAAAAATGATTCACTTATAGTAGCTCCCCATTAACATTAATGTAATTTGATAAAAGCTGGTTCTGTAAGTTTCCTTCTTGATTTATTATCATTCAGCTGAAGTATTTGACATCTGTAGTCTCTGGTGGCTTTATGCATTAACATTTTTATATTGCATTTTCTCTTGATTACTTTTCTGTTATAGTAAACATTAAATACTCAGTATATATAGGGACTCTCACTGACCTGAGAGGAGCAGTTCAACAGCCTGAATCCAACAAAAAAAGAAAGAAAAGGAAAAAAAAAAAAAGAGAGAGAAAAGCAGGTGATTGAGCCCTTGAGAATAGTAGGCCTGGATGACATCAGTAAATCATACAGACCAACGCTGGCAAAATACAAAGGAACCAAAGATTTATTTGACAATTTCAAATGAAACATTGATATATAATTGTTATTAATCTGTAAGAGCAAAAAACTTTAAAGATACTATATTACAAAACAGAAAACATCACCATTCCCAAACTAGTTTTGAACATATTAAATATGTCAATATTACTTCAATAGTTGTACCAAATATAGATAGACTATGTGTCTAGCCTGATCAATGCTGTTCCCTGCTATTGTCAAAGGGAAGGGTGCAAGACACAGCTGTCATCTGTGTGGTCTTCTAAAACTTTTTTGTGCCACTGTCAGTTTTCTGCTTTTTTATCTATACTACAACTATTTTTCCTTACTTTTGTTTCATTTTCTGTCTTATATAATTGAAAGACTGTATTGTCCACCAATAAAACAGGATATACTTCCTGTTTTACCTCTGTCTTCCAAAAAAATGTGGATAAAACAACTCATAGTATTTGCAATTAGGAAAGGAAAAAATTCAATTGAAAAATATTGAAAACCAGAAAGAAATTGTTAATAGTTATCAGATGGTCTATATAAATACACTTAACAGTTTGTAGACTGGTTAAAGTTTGGAAAAGAGGTTAGCTTAGCAATGAATTTTGTAGGCAAGTTCTTATGTACCCGAACAGCTATAATACATTAACTTAAGACATTTTATGATCGTGACCTATTTCACGGTATTGAACATGAGTAAGTGGTAACTAGTAAATATCACCTCAGTATACTTTCATTTATGGAACTTTGAGACAAGACAAATAACACATCTGTCCTTTTATTAAAATTTATAAAAGTATGACTATAATACTATGAAAAAATTAGGGCTAAGATTACAGCACGCATTCTTTAATATGTATAATAAGAATATCAAATTCTTTTGAAATATTTTTTTAAAAAATTAGATCATACTACACTTTCTGTAGAAATACTGAGCTTATTTGGTCTAAAAGGAAGAAAATAGTAGCTCAGATGTCTGTATATTTGTTCAAGTAAAAAAGACCAATTCTGATGTGCAAGTAGTTTTAATAACACCAAGCTAAAATCTCACAACAAGTTATTCAAGGTTTGCTCAAATGAACTTATTCTACACTTCTGTTTTATTTGCCCTCTTCCAGAATCATCAACTTATCAACTATCAATGTACACATAAGATATACTTTTGGGGTTGCTTGCTATTGTACCATAGGGAAAAGGTGAAAAGTATGATTTTCATGAAGGTTCATTTGAATATATCAGAATTCCTGCTGTGTGAAGGCCTTTGAAAGAAATAAAAATAGACAGTATTGCTTAAGGGAGAAATTCAGTATTTGATTCTGCCAATGCCTATGGATAGCTTTATATTTGGGGGGGATTTTTGTCTACTATTTTAAATTGGGATATATTTTTCCATTTCTTATACAGTTTGTGAGTTACATCTTTTTGCCTGAAAGAATAAGAGTTCAAGAATCTGAATTTGGTATAGCACAGACTCATAACTCACATTTTATTGTACTACAAGTTGTATCCACAAAGTACACAAAGATCAGTCACAGAAGGAAAATAGAAAAAAAAAATTCTGTTGCAATGAAAACATACAAATGCGCTTTACCAAACAATGGTGCAAAATCCCAATTCTTTGATATGACTGTTTAAAATGCAGAACCTAAGCATGCTTCTGGATTTCTTGTAGCATGTGATATTTCACAGGATGGTGGTGTTTCTTCAATGTTACATGATTTCTCTGACTGACATAAGCTTCTATATCATAAGAAAAAATGTGTACCAGAGCAAATGGATTTCATGATATGGCTTTCTCCAAAACAAACATGAGCAAAAGATCAAATACTCAAACAGAAACAACTACCTTCTTTGTCTTTGAGTAATTATATCAGGATGCGTAAAATTTTCCCTGAAAAATAAAAGTAAAATTTATTGCATTTATTAATTTGTTCTGGAGCCAGTATGGTTGGAAAGAAGAATACCAGAGAGGAAACAATTATCAACAAGAACAAACATGCTTATAATTTCTCATGGGTGCTTGAGTATCAAAAGTTCTAGTCTGCCCTTTACTCAGCAGGAACACATAATTACAATAGCCAAAATTACAGAAACAAAAGTACAATGATTTAGCTCTTGAGTGCAGAATACAAACAGCAGCTATCACCTTTAACTCCAGTGCCTGTGTGAGCAGAGGTTCCTCTAAGCTCAATGAATTTAAAAAGATTAGTAGTGAATTTTCATTTAAAATATTGTAAGAATCTGAATTAAATGGTCATTTGCAATTTATGAGTAAAATTTGAGATTGACTTTTATCAACAACTTGATAGGCACCTTATAAAAGTCTTGTTGTAGTTGAAAATAGTATATAGAGAGCATGAAGATTTTTTCATAATTAAAATAGGCAGGTTTTTTTTTAAACAATTGTTTAAAAGTGAAAAGTAGAATTAAGCAAATGATGGTGTGTGAACCAGAAACCCACCACAGAACTTTTTAACACTGCCAACCAACATTTTAACACTTTTCATCATTAATACCCACAGGCAACAACTACTGGTAGTTACTAGACATCAAAGGGTTGCAAAGTGGAGAAAGAGAAAAGGGCATCAAGCCAAGAGTAATTAGTGCAGCTATGTTGTTTGAGCAAGCATTATCAAAATGGCAGAGAATGAAACTACTTCCTGCTGTGTAATGCACAGTAATTATGTAGTCCCTGGATACAACAGAATAATAATATTTTATGAAGGACACTGAAATTCTCTGACAGGAGAGAAGCAAGAGAACAAACCAGCAAAAACCAGAACTATGTAGTGATGGGTACCCACCTGAATCTTTTTTTAAAATTAATTTTATTGAGAAACAAATAGCAATGAGACAGTTTCAAAACTGATTAATAGGACAGTTTCAATAATTAATACATTGCATATTGTTGTCTTCATAGTGGTTATTCATAGTACAAGATGCAAACATGATTTCCTGTCCAAACACCATTAGTACAAATCTTTCTTCTCATTAAATTAAGAGAAAGTAGCTATATATCGATCCTCACTATTTGGTATATACAGATACAAAATGGTCTTTAATTTGTATCCCCTTTTGTTGTTTAGTTTTGTCAGAGATGGGTATTGCATTACCATTTAAATATTGCACGAATTCAGCGAAACAATCCAACATAGTCTAGTACTCCATAATAGTAGTGGGTTATCCATAGAACTGGCAGTGTCAGAAGTTGTTGACTTGAGCCTTCTACAGCTTAGCATATTAATACTGCTTTACTTTTTAATACCTCAATTTTATACTTTTCTGCTGGATGCTTAAGACCAAGATAAAGCAAGACCTATATAACAAAAAATGAAATTTTGTATCTGACAAGGTCAGTCAAATCCCCTCAGGATTTATCCTGAAACCCTGTACCGCAGTTTGCAGATCCTTTGTCAGTGTCAGGCATGTGGATGAATCACAGCCATTGCTTGACCAATTTGCTCTCTAAGAAAGCCTGAGAGAATGTTTTCTCTCCATGTGTCTCTCTGTAGGCACACTCTGCATCATTGATCACTTTCCTCTGTGACCTCAAAATCTCCTTGATCAGAAAATTTGGGACACAACTGAGATATAGGATGTTACAGTACAAGTTCTCCTATGTCCTGAGTCCTCACTGACTTTGAAAGGCTAGGGCCAAAATGTTGACTTTCTTGTAGCCCTTCTTCTTCTCTAATTTTTGGTCTGTAAACTTAAGTTGCTAACCCTCCAGAAGAGCAGCTTAATGGTATTATTACCCTATAACATAGACAGTTTAGCTTAACCTCATTATCTGTTGGAATATCAAACATCTTAGACATAGCATGGAACAGGTATTTTCCATCAAGTATTGATGGGTTAAACTTTAAATCCCTACAGAATGTGAAGGGGAAAAAAAGAAATAAAAAATATTTTTTAAAAATTGGAATAAACAATTACATATTTTTAAATGCAGAAATTTAGAAATGTAACCATACACAGCATTATAGAAGGACAATCTTATGACATTTTTTTCTTGTCTGTTCTTTTCATTTATTACCCTTTTGTCATTCTGGTCTTCTAAACATGTACCTCTGAATCTTTATACTGGCAAATTGCTAACATCTAAAAAATAAAACAAATGATCACCTTTGATTATGTGTCTGTATCTCTCTTTGCCTCTGTCTCTCTTTCTCTCTCTCGCCTCCTTTTCTGAGACAGTCTAGATGCCGCCTCAACACTCTGCAAAAGGTGCTTTCGGTCTGCACCTCCCTCTAAATGACTGGCATTCAGTGAACTGCATCAGGTGTTTCAAAGCAACTCAGGGAGAAGCTTGCTGTCACAGACTTATCCCAGACTGATGATTCTGCTCCATATTCTTTCATGATAATTATAACCCTTGGGCCTTTCTCATGAAGGCCCAAGATGGACTTCTCAGGTCCCCATGACCAATCTAATGCTGTGCTTATATGAATCCATATTTTTCCCCATCTAATAAATTCCTCTTATCCTTAATGAGTTCAGCCCCCTCAGTGTTCTTCCTTGAGCTGCCACATAAGACTAATATGTTCTCTTCAGAAAAGCAAATTATTTTCTATTCATGGTTTTTCTCAAGAGTAGCATGTGCTGATGTGGCAACTAAGAGCTGGTAAAAAAAAAAAAAAAAAAAAAAAAGCTACAGTCCTAACAATGTCCAGCAGGAGGAGCTGGCAAAGCTGAATGTGCCTAGCAGCACAGGATAGTGAAGAACTAGGAAGAATTGCCAATACCTGCTTCAGGTGGCCAGAGAGGTTCCCAAATCCTTTCTGAGCTGCTTACTCCCAGTAGCAAGTCTGGCCATTAACATACAACGAACTGACAGCTGTTGGTACTCAATACCCGGTGCAGTAATGCTAATTTTGGATTTCAATATAAACTGAGCAAGAGTCTCAGCTGACTGGTGATTTTTCAGAAGAAGATACAGGAACCTTCCCCTTTAGAAGTCCCTGGGAAAGAGGACACAAAATGGTGATCATCAGCAGATCCAGATCTAATTTGATTTCATTGTTACATGGGGTCAAAGATGCACCCTGGACAGTGACACCTTTCTCAGTATGGATTAGATAAAATAAAATTATGTGTATGTGTTCAAAATATGGAACATAATGCAATACATATATACAATATGTATGTATAATTTCCAAAAAACATTGTGCTTAATATATTTATCGCCAACCCCACATTGTTGCCTTGTTGTATATGTGTGTGATAAGATTATTTAGAATGTACTTGTCTCAGTTAGTCTTCTCTCATTGCTGGGACAAAATATCCAACACCCAGAATTAAGGAAGAAAAGGTTTATTTAGCTCACAGTTACTGGAGGTTTCAGTCCCATATTCAGCTGGCTCCAAAGCAGAGTAGCACATGGCAGATGATAACAGTTCATGGCAGCAGAAAACAGCAAAGAGCAAAGAGAGGAGCAGCAGAGGCTGCTATTAAGGTTCTGTCCCCTCCTTATATTGTAAGTCAAATTATCTACTCCAGGGCAGGTGTAGCACTCACACCCATAATCCTAGCATTAGATCATGAATGAATAACAAATTCTAGAAGCCACCCCATGACTGTAAGTCTTTGCGGGGGACAACTAGACACAAATAACTCTTACAAATGTCAAGTGCATAATACATTGTAATTTACACTATTCATTCTTCTGTGCATTAGGATATTGGACATCACACCTAATTCATTATATGAGCAACCTTAGACTTTACCTTGTGACAACCACCCTACTATTCTCTTTTCATTACATGAATTATTTGTTGCAACATACTACTACATTATAATTGGGATCATGCAATATTTATTTGACTGTGTTTGGTCAATTTAACTTAACATAATTTCATCTAAATCATTAAAATTGGCCTTAAGTGGTGATTGCTATTTTTAAAGATTGAAGTGTGTGAGTGTGTAAGTTTGTGGGTGAGAGTATGTGAATGTGTGTGTATGTGTGTGAACGTGTGTACATGTGTGTAAATGTAATTTCTTCACCCATTCAACTCTCTAGAGACAGAAAATACTTTAAATCAGTCATTGTTTTCCCAGTTATAAAATAACTATAGGCAATATTTCAAAAAGACTGAAGCATAAAATTTATCTTGGTTTTTCAGAAATAAAAAAAAGTTGTTGAACTTATTCCAATGACTATCATAAGTACAAAAATTAGCATATTTTGATAATAAGAACTTTTCAGTATGGAGAAGTCCAAACGCTTCCCCAATAATGAATACCATTGTTTTAAATATATTTCCATACATAAGGTAACTGTTTTCATTTAAACTACTAGTTTATCTTAGCTGAACAAAAAATTTTGTATTACTAGCTGTTCATTTTTTTTTGCTATAAAATTTTTGGTCATAATAATACACAGTGAATAGCAACTATATTTCTTTATTATTTAAGTATAAATTTTTTCAGAAAATAAAAAGAATATTTAAGATTTGGATTCAGAATAATTTGGTCACTTCACGGAAGAAAAATTTTTGTCTCCTATTGTGTAATATCCATGTGATAATTCAGAGAAATAAATTAATTTCCAATGACTCACTTAACAAATAAACCTATTAATACTTGGATCACTGTGCTGAACCAATGCAAAATACTTCATTGTTTTAAAAATATATTTTCATTATTCATAAATTCTTTAACTATTCTTATACCTTATAGATAGGTATTATATACAAATATATAATTATATAAATAAGTAATAAGAGTAAAACTTTTACAGTCAACTTTAAACATTATTAACTTTGTCAATAGTGTAAACTCACATACCATTCTCTTCATCCCATAAATACCCATACCAAATTAAAATTTGTACCTAAAGTATTCTCAATCATTATATTATCATTTTTGACTGAAGTAGAACTTCAGTTTTCTTCAGTTAAAAAGAGAACTAAAAGACAGGAAACCAAGTTCTATTTATTATTTAACTTTATTTTCATAAGCAAAAGTTTCATGTTACTTTTTGAGTTTTAATAATGATAGAGACTCCCATTTAATAGACATTATCCAAAATTTTTACTTTTTTCCTACACTCTAGAACTGATTTGAGTAGGAAAGTTTTATGTTAGCTTTTATTTATTGACAAGCCTATTCAATGTGGGATACACTCTCCACATTTTCCCTCTACAGCCATAAATGCAGGGTACCTCAGCTTCTATTCTTTCCATGATTGTACAGTGTCTCAGTTTGATTCACTTGTTTGCTAGGTAAGGTTATTTTAAGATCAGATATTGTGTCTTTTGTTTCTGGAATTTATATCCAATTTGTTTCTGAACTGGCTATTAATATAGCATCAATACAGCCAACATCATGGCTATATGTCCTGCAAGGTGGCTCTGCTCCTAGTAGTAGTGTAGCCTTGGTTCAAGGGTTTGATTGTCATCTGGAGTTCTTAATAATTTTTCAGTATGGAGCTCACACTTTTAATTTGGCCCGAGGTCACAAATATTTTCTTACTGGTCCTAAGGACCAAGGCATATTTATGACTTAGAAAGCTTTACTATATCTTTTGGGTTTCATTTGTGTTTAAGCCACTGAAATAATCATAGTCAAATAAAAATAGACACATATGGTAATGTACACTCTCCATACTCCATTCATTCATTCCTATGATAGGGAAAAATGTAAGTAAGGAGTTATACTGATTTCTTTGTGGATGTGTGTTTGTTTCCCTTCACATAAAATTACCATTTTCTATTCAGCATAAAGCATGTAAGAATCTGTGGGTGAGATTCAATTTTTCAAAACTATGAAGTAAATCTGGATGGTCCTTATTCTTTATTTGTCTACAATTTAGGATTTTTTTTCTAAAGGTTTGTGGCACATTCTATCATTTAAATGTAGTAAAGAAAGAAGATAATGTCTTATGATTTAAGTGTACCAAAGGAAACAAACCGAGTGTCACTCCTTCATTTTAAACTACCTAACTTCTTTTATCCTTTGTTTTCCTTTCAGTATTGAGGATAATTATGGAAAATAAGATTTTTATCTTTTCAAAATGTTATGTTTGGAGAAAAATTAGAGTAGTTCTTGAAATAGTTTTCAATCTCCTTTTGTTCACTCTTACATCATAATTTTATGCTCCAAGAAGTAGAATTATGTGTTATAGTTTAGAGAAAATTACCACTTTCATCCGTATTATATAAAAGTAATTGTAGAAAACCAAAACTTAAATATGAATTAAAATGCATATGTCATTATAAGCATTGTAGATTGCTACCTAAAATTTATTTTTATTAATTAATTTGTGCTTCAGGCAATTTTGTAAGTATTTTTGTCTTAGCAACTTTTCTCATCACTGGTACAAAAGAGCCAATACCCATAATTTAAGGGAAGAGGGAGTTTTTGGACTCACAGTTTTTGCAGTTTGCATTCTATATGCCACTAGTTCTGTGGCAGAACACCGCAGCGTGGGGACAGGGTATAGGAAAGCTGCCCACAGTCAGGCAGCAGGAAGCATGACTTGTCCAGTGGAGTGGCAAGGGAGATGAAGCCTTCCAGGAGATGTACGCAGGGACCTGTTTCTTCCACCCAAACCTCCTCAAAGCAAGTCAGCTATGCACCCCCATGATATAATACCTTGCCAAGCCCCCTGAGATTGCAGGACATTTGGATATAGACCATAGCAACTACCTAGATATCACTTCCTTTGATCTTTTTAGGATTTTCTTTTCTTTGGTGGGGAGGGTTGAGCCAGTATCTTACTCTGTAGTCTGGGCAGGCCTAGAACTTGCAAAAATCATCCTGACTCAGCATCACAGATGGGATTACCAGAGTGCATCAGCAGCCCTGGCTTTTCTTTGATCTTCATACAAAACATACTGCAAGGCATTTAAAGACATAATATATCATGAAATAAAGGCACAAGGGAGTGTATGTTAGCCTCAGTTCCTAAGTTACCTGTTATTCCTAACTTACAATGTCAGCTGGACTACAAGCAGAATTTTTACATGGTACTGGTATGGTTTGAATATGGTGATACCATTAAACTCAGAGCAGTTTAATCCTTAACTTCACAATAAAGGGATTAATCTGAATATCGGGTTTAGAAATGAGGCCTTTACACAGTGTTAGTTTTAAATTGACTATTTTATTTTACCAAATATAATATATGAGGAATATCACAGTTTCATTTCATGGAATGGAAAACTGAATCTCGGGGCCGGGGAGATGGCTCAGTGGAATAATGCTTCCCTGGCAAGCGCAAAGGCCTGAGTTCAATCCCTGGTTCCGCCAAAAAAAAAAAAAAAGAAAACTGAATCTCTCCTAAGGATATTTACATGACTTTTGGTGAGATAGAAAATTAGTATTACATTAAAAACAAAACAAAATTAAAAAACAGATATAAGCCTATTTCTTCATCTCCAGAGCAACGCCTCTGTGATCCAGTCCTGTTGGCTTAATAAGAGAAGGGAGCTGTGCATGCTGCCCCAAGATTCAGCGGGGCCATGCAGGATGCTTAGCAGAGATGGCACAGTTGTTGGGATTTCTAGCTCCCAATGTTGCGAGATAAACAAATCTCTTTTTAATAGAGCAGCCTGCTCTAGGTATTTTATTGCAACAAAATGTAACAAAACACCCGTTTAAATTTTCTTCAACAAATGTAACTTGCTCAGATAATTTTGCCTTACTGATTAATTATAATAGCAACCTTGTTATTGCTGAAAACAACAATATTCCAAAATTTCAATAATCAGCTTGATAATACCCAAGAAGCCTATTCAGAATTTTTTGTTAATATTTTAATAATGTATTTACTAAACGTGTAGTATTCACTATTACCTTTCAAAATAGATTATTAATGCAGTTATAATCTTAGCACCTACCAAAATTCGGGTTCAAATCTGTGAAGTTTGAACTCAGATGTGCCTGGGTTGGGTCTGGCTGCTGTACATGGTTTCAGTGTAAATCCTGACTTTGTCAGATACAAAAGTTACATTTCTTGTTATATAGGTCTTGCTTTATCTTGGTCTTAACTATCCAGCAGAAAAGTATAAAAATGAAGTATAAAAAGTAAAGCCATATTAATATGCTGAGCTGTAAAAGGCTCAAGTCAAGTCAACAACTTCTGACATTACTAGTCCTACAGAAACCCCACCACTATTATGGACTACTGGACTATATTGGATATTTTGCTGAATTCACCTACATTATTTGAATTGCAATGGAATATCCATCTCTGACAAAACTAAACAAAAAAGAGAATATAAATGAAGGACCATTTTGTATCTGTATATACAAAATAGTTAGGATAGATATACAGCTACTTTCTCTTAATTCAATGAGAAGAAATATTTGTAATAATAGTGTTTAGACAAGATATCATGTCTGCATCCTTTGCTATGAATAACTACTATGAAAATAGCAATATGCAAGTATCAATTATTGTAACTGTCCTCTAATTTGTTCTGAAATGGTCTCCTTGATAGTTCTTTCTCAATGAAATTAATTAAAAAATAAATAAATAAATGATGATTAATCAACAATGTCTTCAGAACAATAGGAGATGTTAATCAGAGAATCACATCAATTTTTGATTAAAGGAGCATCATGGGAATTGTTTATCACCTACTTTTATTTTTAAGAAAATATTTCTATTTATGAATTATTAATATTAATTTAATGAATTTTATATAATGAACAATATGCATTCAATAGAAAAATCAAAGAGAAAGTATTTAATATTTATTGAATGTTTATAAATAAATGAAATTTAAAGAAAAAATAGATTATTAACAGTTAGTATTTAAATGATAAAGTCTAAGTTTGGGAACTAAATTGTGAAATATAGTTGAATATATTCATCTGTTCAACAAATAGTGAAATATATAATCCTTTCAATATAACTATATAGTCTAATAAAGGCCCACTCTAAAAATTTCAGATTGCATGTGACAACAGAATCATAATTTTAAGATAAATGATTCTTTTATTATTGAGCATCTGGCAGTTATAATTGTGGAAACGCACAAATTGTATGAGTGTCCTATGAGCAGGGTGATATTTTCTGTGTGTCCAGGTGTAGTGAGAAAAGATAGAAATGGAGTCTTAGCCACATAGATCTGTCTACCTACTCTACCTACTCAATCAGACAGTATACTAGGTCACCACTCTTTGAACAGGGTTTCCCAGGCTTTCAGAAACAAATAGACCAGTCAGTGAATAGAGCAGGTAGAAAAGTTAAAGGTCAGAGCCATATAAATAACCAAAGATGATTTGTGAGAGGTATAGAAAGAAGCCAATGAAGACACGTGAAATTGAGAGTGAGAGTAGGGGCAGAGAAAGACTAATAAAAATGAAGATGCCAGAGAAGGGATGTCAGGGGTGGGAAAATTCTTAGGCTGATGCACAGACTGAGAAGACTTTTTGAAAATTATTTCTGTTTTTATAAGGTAAATCAGTAACAAGGCAGAAAAGTGAACTGTGAAAATAATAGATGGTTCAGCAGAAATCCTATGTCTAATGATCTTTATCTAATTTGTAAAAATTCAGATTATCGATGTAAGAAGAAAAGGAAGATGTTACAAATACACATTTCTTCTGTGTTTGCAGACATCACAACCTTCTTTAAAAATATGAATTTTTAGGATGGACAATAATATATTTACCTATTTAATAAATATTTGCTAAGCACCTACTCTGCCAGAACTGTCCTAATATTCTAAAGAGGTAGCAGTGCATCGAGGACATAAATGTCTATGGTCCCAATTGCGTATGTCAGTTCTAAATGACTTGAGCTGTGGCTGGGAATGCTAAGCTACAAAGATCTCCAGGTCACCTCAGCTCTGAAGGAAGAACAGACTATGACTGATGGGCAGTGACATCCACGACAGGCAGGCGCGTGCACCTGCATTTCTGTGCGTGTGTCATGTGGATGATATGCTGAGAAAAGGTCTTGACCTGGATGATGTGACCATCCTTTACTTACTGATACAGAAATCTAGTAAATTGTAGTCACTTCTCATTTACCTCCTACTTCCAAATATGTTACATTTATGCTAGCTTCCATTACCAAATAAATACCCAATTTAATATGAACAATGTCTTATTGATGACTAATATGAGTAATTAAATTTGAAAATGCTGAACACATAGGTGTAGATTTTTGTCACAAACAGATTTTTGGAATTATTAGTTCACTGCAATAGGAAGGAAGAGGTACTTGGAATATTTGCAAAAAAGAATTCAGTGGCTTTGTAGGAAGGTATCATAAACATTGAGGTGATTATATACTCTAATGAAATTCTTTCCAATGATCATCAATGATTTCCAATGATCATACATACTTTATGAGTGTACAAAAGGGTTTAAAACTCTGTTTTGTAATACATACAAAAGGTATTTCCTTGTCAGATAATTTTATCAGAGACATGAACAATATTATTATTATTATTATTATTATTATTATTATTATTATTATTATTTTATTTTTGCAGTACTGGTGATTGAACTCAGGACACTACCCTTGCCAAGCAGGTGCTTATTCTACTGAGCTACCTCCCTGGTCCTGACATGAACAATTTTAGCTAGCCCTAAATAAGTATTTGTGTTTTCTTTCTTTCTTTCTTTCTTTCTTTCTTTCTTTCTTTCTTTCTTTCTTTCTTTCTTTCTTTCTTTCTTTCTCTCTCTCTCTCTCTCTCTCTCTCTCTCTCTCTCTCTCTCTCTCTCTCCCTTCCTTCCTTCCTTCCTTCCTTCCTTCCTTCCTTCCTTCCTTCCTTCCTTCTTTTCTTTGTATTTAGGACAGTGTCTACAGGGTCTCACTGCGTAGATCGGATTCATATTGATCCTCCTGTTTACAGCCTGTGATTACAGGCAGGTGCCACCATGCCCAATCTCAATCACCATCTCCATGTACCCTGGGAGCGGGGGCAGCACAGCAGGCCCAGGATTTAACAGCTGGCCCCTGCATTTGTCTAAGCAGGTGCTTTAATCCTCTAAGCTATTTGGCTGGCCCTAGTACTTGTGTTTGGTTTGCTCTTCTTATTCCAGACATTTGAGGTGCAGCATTATGGTATTTATTTGTTCCCATTCTGATTTCCTAATGTGTGAGTTTACCGATATAAATTTCCCTCTAAGAACTGCTTTCACTGCATCCTATAAATTCTAATAAGTTGTGCTCAAATTTACATTGAATTGTTAATATTGTTTAATTTGTTGTTTAATTTCATCTGTAACCCATTGGTTGGTTGCTGAGGAGGGTATTGTTTAATTTCAATAAGTACTTGTGTACTAGGTACTTGTCTGAAGGATTGGCCTAAATTAATAGGCTTAATGTTTAAAATTATTCAATAGGGTAAGTACTAAGGCCAATAATTAATTCTATTTTATGCAGAACGAAATTGTGATTAAAAAGTAGTTGGGTAATTTGATCAAGTTTGGACAGTGAGTAAGCACAAAGCCAGGGTTTGACTTCACCAAGATTCTCTCCTGTTACCCAACACCACAAACACATCTGTTATTTTAGGTAAATTTAAACACATTTAATTATTTGAGTTGCAATCTCTGTATATGTCTTGTTGGTGATGACAATAAAGAGACAAAAAAGAAAATATAGCAGTGAAACTATCTAATTTATTATTTTATTTAGTACTCTTTCTGTGGGTACAATTGACTAAAGACATTTCTGATATTTGAGGCTTAATTGAATAAAAAAGCAAATGAAACAAAAGGATGCCTTAGTTCTATACCTGTAAGCAAGTGCTAATTAGGAAAAATATGCATTAAGTAAAGAGATAAATGACATTTTGGGGTAATGGAATTAACTATAAACAAAAATAAATCATAGAAGGAGTTGTCAGTGTAATGTGTAATCAGAGAAGATCCTTCCTGAAAGTATGTTGAAGTAGGCAAAGAAACAACTCATCAAAATATCTTCAAGGAATTTTTTTTTCTTTTCAAATTTTATTGATAAACATATAGCAATGAGACAGTTTCAAACCAAATCGAAAGTACAGTTTCAACAAATAATACACTGCATATATTCTTCTTAGTGGTTAATTGCTGTACAAGATGCAGACTTGTGATCCTACTTACAAACACCATTAGAAAAAATCATTCTATTCATTAAGAGAATGCAACTATATATCTATCCCAACCACTTTGAATACACAGATACAAAATGGACATTCATAGTTATACCCCAATTTTTTTAAGTTCTGTTGTTGAATATTATAGGTGTGTAAACTCAGCAAAATATTCTAAAAGAGTCCAGTAGCCCATAATAGCATTGGGTCTTCTGTTTAACTGGCAATGTCAGAAATTATTGACCTGAGTCCCCCACAGCTCAACATAACAACATGGCTTTACTTCCTATATTTCATCTTCATACTTTTCTACTGCATGGTTAAGACCAAGGTAAAGCAGGACCTGTGCAACAAGAGTAGCTTTTTGGTCTGAGAAGGTCAGTGAAATGCCCTCAGGATTTATCCTGAGATCCTGTACCTCAGATTGTAGAACCTTTGTCAGTGTCAGCCATGTGGATGAGTCACGGCCATTGCTTGGCCAATGTGCTCTCTGTGAAAGCCTGAGAGAGTGTCTTCTCCCCATGTGACTCTCCTTAGGCACACTCTATGTCATTGATCACTTTCCTCTTTGGCCCCATAATCTCCTTTATCAGAAAATTTGGGACACTACCGAGGTACATAACGTTACAGTGCAAGTTCTCATATGTCCTGAGTCTTAATTGACCTTAGAAGGCTAGGCCCAAAATGTTGACTTTCCTTGTAGCCCTCCTTTTTCTCTAATTTTGGTCTGCAAACTTAGGTTGTTAACCATCCAGAAGACAAGCTTATTGTTATTATCAAACAATTTAGGCTATCAAGCTTAACCTCACTATCTCACTGCATTTCAAACATCTGTACAAGATGCTGACATAATAAGGAACAGGTATTTTTCATCAAGTATTGATATGTTGAACTTTAAGTCCCTACATAATATGATAAAGAACTTTTAAAAAGTAGATTATATTTTAAAAATAGGATAAAGAATTTTATGCTTGTCATGTTTGCGCATAAGTCCAAAAATCTCACCATATACAACCTTGAAGCAGGAGGGGTGGGGAGGTAGGGCGGAGTGGTGGGGGGCTTCCCGAGGGGGTGGGAGAGGGTCCGGCGCGCTCTGCGCCTGAGCTGGGACTGGTCCCGCCAGCGCAGATTAACAGGAAGCTCTCCACACACTCACCGGACCTGGGCTAGGACTGGGTCTGGGGTTCCTGGAAGTCGGCAGAAATTCCTACTCGGCGGGAGGGGTGGGGAAGGTATGGCGGAGTGGTTGGGGGTGGCCCGAGGGGTTGGGGGAGGGTCCGGCCCACACTGCGCCTGGGCTGGGACTGGTCCCACTGGCGCAGGGTAGCAGGAAGCTCTCCACACACTCACCGGACCTGGGCTAGGACTGTCAAGGAATTTTTTGACAGAGATTGAGAATAGGTGTAAAGGCTATAACAAATAATTGGACACTTTACAGAGAGATAGAGTGAACCTATGAACACACTTGCAAAGAAGTAGCCAAAAGCTATGTAAACTTAGGTCTCTTTACTACAGTTAACAGACTAAAGTTCATTCAGTTATTTTGTAGAAATATAAAGCAAGAAAAATAAAGCCTTCTGATATAAAGCCCTACAATTATTTTTAAAAGATGATGTGCCAAAGTTTGCAGTTATGAGTTGGAAGTTAAAATTCTTACAGCTGGGTTCTGTGGCATATGTCCGTAACCCTTGCGTATAGGAGCCTGCATAGAAGGACCATAAGTTTGAGTTATGCCTCAGTGACTTATTCAGAAGCAGGTGTGGAAATGTAACTTAGTGGTACAACATCCCTGGGCTCCACCATATGTATTTAAAAAAAAATCACTGTTTAGAAAATTTAAATTAAATACTAAACTTAAAATGTCTTTAGTTACCATTATGGCTTGACTGTGTACTTCAAAATTTGCAGTATTTAAAAGGTGATCCACAAAGTCATATGTTAATGGCAATTATAGGCAGTGCCACTGGAATTAATTAGTAGCTTTGTACCAGGAGAGAGACCTGAGTTCGCATGTTGTGTTGCTCATTATTTCATGTCTTCTGACATGTGCGGATTCAACAAGGAGGATTTCACCCAAATTCTGGTGCCATGACCTTCAACAGCCCAGACTTCAGAAACTGAGGTGAGCTAACCTCCCCTCTGTATAGATTATCTGGCCTCACATAGTTTGTTACAGAAGCACAGAACACACTGAGATTGTGTAGCTGATGTTAATGTCTCAGCTCCCCTTACGTTTTTTTGTCTCATAAGGAAGGAATGTCAGAGAATGTCAGCAGACGTGGTCATCACAGCTCACTGAGCAGAATTTGGAACACAAAAAAATAGGCAAAAGGGGGCCTGCCAGTTAGCTCAGTTGTGGAAGTGCTTATTTACACAGTCAGACACAGGATACCACGCAGTGCCACATTCCTTACCAGACCAGCCCTTAAGGCAGCCTGAGCCAGCCAAAAATAAAAATAAAAAACAAAAAACTTCTTCACAAAAGAATAGGCAAGTCAAATGTATACATCACTCTGCTAGAGTATGGTAAGACAATTATTGTCTACATATCCATAGCTTTCCATATTTACAAATGCTTTCCAGTCTTCCCAGTCTGTTTCATAATCAGCTCTGATCTTTATTATCTAAAAGCACTGAATTGCTTTGGACCTAATTAATCGATTTGATGACTGTGCATATCTGTGTCCAAAAAGCAGGAAACAAGAAGCTCTATTCCTTTGCAATCTTTGCATGTCAAAGACAAATGCACAGTACAATATTTACTTTTTATTGTTATACATGGAATTACAATAAAAATATGAAAACCAATAATATGTCTATTAAGTTTCTGGGATGTATTCATAAGAAATATAAAAATAAAAATGTTATTATACTTTCATATCAGGCTTATCCTGCCCCAATAGAAATTTATTATGATAAATCAAAAGTTTAAAATATGTAATCCTTACCTCTAATCATTAGAAAACATCTCTAAAAATCACACAGTGTAGTTCAATGCACTATTGAATTTGGCATTATAAATAAATACTAACTCATTGAATTTTCCTCTAGAAGCAACTGCAAAAATAGTCAAAGATATCTTAGTTAGTTCAAAGACTTTAGCCAGTTTATGTTGCATCAGAACATGAAAGTTAGAGTGACGCTATTTCACTGACTCCATAAACATAATAGTACATTGTTGAGACACCTTAGATCCAGGCTACATCAGCATTTTTTCTAGGAGTGTTTTTTCCAGACATTTACAATGTCATAGTAAAACAAAATGGTACTGAATAAATAAACAGCTTCCAAAATGTTAAAGAAATCAAGAAGGTTGTTATTTATCTTCTCTCTCCAGACATCTAATGCAAGACAGCAAAGTTATTAGTAAATTACAAACCAATCTCTGGGTACCAATACAGAAAGCATAAACTTTGACTGCATATGTAGGTCCAGAAATACAAATCTGCCTTCAGAACTTAAGTGATGAATACTTTGTAGCACGAGCAACAATTTTTCTTTAATGGCTACAGATTCCATTACCAAAGCTAAGCCAGTGAAGAATTTCTAAGGTCTGCATCTCATAAAATCATCATTACTGAATGCAATATGTAATGTATAATTTTTGATAGCATCTCTCATTCCTCTTCCATAAATAAAATGTAGTCATGAGGTAAGTTTTCACAGCTATGTATGCAAGAAAGGGAAAGATTCAGTAAACATAATGACATTATTGACTGAAGTTATGGTTTTTGTCTTATCACAACTATAATCTCATAAAAATTCCTCCAAAAGCAGAAATATCTTCTCCCCTGAGCTTAAAACTAATCAAAGTATGTTATAAAATGGAAGAGAAATAAATACCTTTCTCACTCAATGTAATAATTAATTTATACCCTATTATAAAACTCATTCCAGCTAATGAAACTATAGATAATTTTATGAAATTAAGGCCATTCTTTCATTTTATCTGTACAGTCTGTCCAGCAACATAAAATTTCAAAAGATCAAAGCAGGGAAATGAGAAATATAAAATGAACTCTAATCTATTTTTCCTTTCCAAAGTGGACAAAGATACATCAGATAATGCTCCCACAAGAAGTCACGCATAGAAAATTACCTAAAGCAAATTAAGGTCCAAATAATTCAATGGAGCTTAAAATCTCAAGCTGTATCTTATTATTTTTCACACTAACATTCTTAAAGTTATCTAAAACACTGGATTAACAAATACTGGATTGTTACTTCTAGGAAAGATATAGTAATGAGTACCTTTTACATTTTCACCACCAGATCCACACATAAAACTATGTTTCTATTTAAAAGGCAATTTTGAATGTTATTGACCTATTAACATTGAACTCACAACAACCAACAGCTCTTGAGCTTACATCTGAAGCAAGCCTACCTGACTCCCATGATTTCTCACTGAGACTTTACAACCCTCCTGAGCTTAGAGAAACTCGACAACACTTTACCACTCCACCTTTGAGACATTTTAAACAATGAAATTACCAATAAAGAGTTCAGATATACAGACAAGGTGGGAAGGGCCAATCTGACCCGCTGAGGGTCACACTCACTGACAGCCAGGTTCTCTTAGTAGCAATCATGCACTCAGTTTGTTAGACAAAAATTCCAACCAGGATAGTGACCATCTGTGTGTAAAGTATGCAGTCATAAGCAGCAGGAACAGGCTCTATATTAAAAATATATATTGAGAGGGAATAAAGGCTTAAGTGCTATCAATAGTAAAGTTAAATCCCAGCCAAAAGTGCGTAAATGGTATTAATCTGCCAATATATTTAATTTATAATAAGTAATAATGTATTTCTTAAACATAGCCAATAATAGATTATTTTAATTTTGTAATAAATAAATAACTAATGCTATATGAAAGAACCATCCTAAATATTAATATTCCTTGCCATGAAGGAAATCTGGGCTACTTATAGGACATTATAAAGCAGTTATCAGTGTGAGTGAGGTAACAGAGGCGGAGAATCTATACTTGATGTAATTTGAATGTTTCATAACAAAAACCTTTTTTAAATTAAATTAATTTTTTTTTTGTGATACCAGGTATTGAACTCAGGACCTTGTGCTTGTCAGGCAAGCATTTATTCCACTGAGCTATCTCCCCAGCCCCACAAATCCTTTTCTTTAAAAAAATAATATTTTCTAGCCTGGGAGAGAGGTCAATAGCATAAATGCTGGCCTGGCAAGTACAAGGTCCTGAGTTCAATTCTTGGCACCAATTTTTTTTTTTCCTCTTTCTGAACCGTTGCAACTGAAGTCCAAATTTCTCCTTTGGAAATCTTCAAAATCTTAGTAGGACATTAGTCTCTAAGAATTATTCATTAGGCTTTGAGGAATCTTTAAATAATGCCTAAAGCCCAAAAGGATAACCAGCTAAGGAGTGGTACTATGCCAGGCCTACAAGCCTTCAGGGGGTAGCGGAGCTAGCACAAAGAACTCGGGGGCCCTTAGCTTCACCTGGGGTGACTGCAGATGCATTGAGGCTGTCCTCAAATTGATCTACGTGAAGACAGGGGAACTGGACTTGATCACATAAGCCATGTTGAATATGAATACTTGAAGCAGAGAGGAAATAGGTCTACACAAATTTTGAAAAAAAAAAAAAAAAGTTAAAACATAGTCTTAAATTGTATCCAGACCTTATCTTAGCATTATATTTTAATGTCTTAGGGGAATTTCTCCTTTCTGATAACTTAGGCAGAAACCAAAATGTCTGAAACATTTTCTGAAATTTAATGACATAAAGTAATTCTTAAATTACACAGCACAGGCCTGTTTACCAAGGTGGCACCCAAGGCAAAGAATGAACCCCTGTCCCTCCCAAAGCTGAAGCCAAAGCAAAAGTTTTGAAGGCCAAGAAGGCTGTGCTGAAAGGCAACCACAGCCACAAAATGAAGAAGACACAAACGTCGCCCACCTTCTGCCATCCCAAGACACTGAGGCTCCGGAGGCAGCCCAGATACCCTCGGAAGAGCACCCCCAGGAGAAACAAGCTGCACCACTATGCCATCATCAAGTTCCCCTGATCATGGAGTCAGCCATGAAAAAGATCGAGGACAGCAACACACTGGTGTTCATTGTGGGTGTCAAAGCCAATAAGCACCAAATCAAACAAGCTGTGAAGAAGCTCTATGACATTGGTGTTGCCAAGGTCAATACCCTAATCAGGCCTGATGGAGAGAAGAAGGCATATGTTCAACTGGATACAGATTATGATGCATTGGATGTTGGCAACAAAATTGGGATCATCTAAACTGAGTCCAGCTGGCTAATTCTAAATATATACTTTCTTCCCAGTTTAAAAAAAAAAGGTTGTACAGCACAAATAAAGAAATTGTATTACTTTTAAAAAGTCAGAAGTGTCCTGTAAAAATCCCAAATTCCTACGGGTGCTGTATGCAATTACAGTCTTATCTATAATTGGAACAAAAATTCCTGTAGGCATGGAAGACACTGCTCCATAGGTTTCGTCATCTCATTTGAGAGTCCTGAGTCCTCAGCGAAACTAATTGGATGCTTATTATCATCCAACAGAAAACAAGTCTCTAAGAGGCCAACTGCATTGCCTAAGGTGAATTAGTTCCTCAATCATTTTCTTAAAAGTAACTAGGACTGAAACTCAGGTGTTCTGTCTTTCAGACCTCTTGCTTTTCTTTCAGCGGCAGCCATGGCACCTGATCATTTTATCCATATGTCCTCATTACTTCTGTCCATTAGAGATATTTTTGCAACTCCTCCTTATGATGAGCTTTGATGATTCTTTCTGGAGCCCCAAGCATCTGTGCTCCAATCTGATTTTCTTATTCAAGTAAATAAACCAGTTATTATTGGTTTAGAAGAAAGAACTAGTTAAAAAAAAATTCCCTCTCATCTTCACTTCACTCATGCTATGCTAAATCAGTACCCAGCTGAGTCATGGGAAGATTATAAGTAATGAAAAGTTTTTTTTTTTTTCAAAGAGAAAACCACAAAAGGGAAAGAAAAACTATGATTTTGTACGCATCTTGGGAACTGCTTTGTTTATTTCTCTGGGCTTTGAGGCTATTAAAAATCTTCACTCTGACCACTTAACTAAAAATTTATTCCACCAAGTGAACGACAGAAAGTTGCCCATGGCCAACAAAGGTTTTATCAAGACACCTATCAAGGGATATCTCACTGAAAATATTTATAGGACACTTCATCTGGTCTGATCTTTGCCCCTAGTTATTTGTCCTATATTAAAAATGCTTCCCACCTCAGTGCTGTAATTGTTTAAATAATTACTCCTTTAAGTGTCTGTAAATATCATGGTATGGCCTTTCTATGGTATTTTGACAACTCTACATACATTTAGTTAATTGCTTTTTCTTTGTTCAGTACTAAAGATTTTAGTCCAAATCTATAACAAAATGAAAGAGGAGGGAATAGGCGTAGGTCAGTGAAATTTAGAGAATAGTGAACTTGCAATAAATGCTTATCCTCTTTGCTTGAGAAGCCACATCTGAGGCATTCAAACAAGTGAATCTTGAGAATGATTGGAAGCTACTCTAAGTATTTGAGACAAATTGGTTACCTAGGAAAATGTATTCATGGTTTAGTATTCCTCTACTGTCAAAAATTAGTGATAGCAACATGCTAGCATACATATCTAGATTGTATATCACTATAAATAGCTACTTCCTCCATTATTCTAGAATTAGTTTCATTTTTTCTTCCCTGTTTAACTTTACTACACCTCATCCCATGGGCAGAAATTCAAACAGCTAAATTTTGAATGATCTGAAAGCAAAATAAAACCAGAATCAGGAAAAGAAAAACAGAATTCATTAATATCAGATTTTCCAAGTTATTTTATTTATTTTTGAAGTAAATCCATTTGCTAGCTGTTTAGCTTTACTTAAGTCAAATGATACTTTCTTTCTTGTCCTTTTCTCTTTTTTTCACACTTTTACCTGAGTCAACCATAGCACTGATTCCTTGATTGAACACAGATTAAACACTGAAAGAATACTTCACAAAATGAAGACAAAAATAAACAAAAACAAGGATCAAAAAGTTCTCCAAACTCATATTGACTTTCTGTCTTTTCTTTTGTTTTTTGTTCCCAGTCTGAAGATTTGAACTATACCTCTTTTGACATAGTTGAATGGAATATAATAATATGGAGGAAAATTAGATACTTTGGGATCAAACTCGGGACCTTTTGCTTGCCAGGCAGACACTTATGCCTCTCAGTCATCTCCCCAGCCCTAGATGCTTCTAACTTTCCCTTTTTCGCAGTCTATGTCAGAACATAGCTGTACTGCTTAGCATAGAATTCTTCCAGCTATTCACAGCGCCACAAGTTTGAGGCTGGTTTGGGCCCCATGGTGAGTTCCTCTAACCTAAAATACATAGCAAGCCCAGTTTCCATAAAACAAAAGGATCAAACAAACAAAGGAAAAAGTATACTATATAAACCAATGAAGTAAAAATTTCCCAGACTATATATCAATAATTAACTGAGATATGATGAATTCTGAAAAGTATGAAATTATGCACTTTGAAGTTATAAAGAAAGTTTCTAGTAAACAGAGTGTACACTGAAATGGAAACAAGAGACAATTTAAAAGCAATACCTTCGGACTGTTGGAGTTCTGCCTGTCTGTTTGCAATGAGGCTCTGAAAGCCCGAAGGTCTGTACAATGTCATGAGAAAGCAAGAGCCAATCAAGTGCAAAGCACATTGTCTGTAAAGTGTTCTTCTGTTGGGTATAATCCTAAGACCTGCCAATATTTCCAGCCCTAGTCTATTTTTTAAAAGGGCAGCAAGTGGTCCTGAATATATACTGATGAGAAAAATGCGGGCTGACATTTTAAATGCAGGCAGCAGGCCTGTTGTATCATCTCAAATGATACTCAGCATCTATGGAGCTTCTTCTAAATGCCATTGAAATTATGCTTCTCAACATTGTGAGTCAAAGGCAAAAGGAAAAGCCACCAAAATGCTTGTACAAAACTAGCTTATGTCAAAACATCTCTGAAAAATCTGAAATGGGATTTTTATTGCTGGTAAGTTTGTGTCACATTTGGAAAGCCTCCTACCACTTTTTTGGCTCACCTAGTCAAGGTGACCTTTTCCTGCTGAACACACCACCCTTCAATGTCACAGAGTAAGAGAAGTTAAAAGGTGCAATATTTCAAATATTAACTGATAATTCTGAAATACTTTGCCAAAATATTTTCAAATAATTTTAATGCTGACACAACTTCAACAGCGCAGGATTTTTGTCTTCACTTTACAGAGACAAAAAGACAATATTTCAATTTATTAGGGAATTTAAAATAGTTACTTCAGTGGCCCGGAAGTGCATATCTACTCCTCACTTCACAGTGAGAATGTCCTTAATATTTCTGTTTTTTTCTTATGACGCAAGGGCCACCTGAAGAAAGTGCAACGTATACCCCAAATTTGAAATATAGGGATCTGCAAACTGCTTTGGCATCCTTGAGAATGATGCTAACAAAAGCAATTCAGACTGTTAGAAATCAACAGGGACACCTAGCATTAAGAGCACAGCACTGGTATACTGTTTTCAAAAAACATATGAATGACTCCATTTTTAAACCAGCAAGACATGTTTATTCATTTATTCTTTTAAAATTCTGTTAAATATTAAAGTTTTACAGTAACAAACTTATTTTTTTCCATTTTTTTTATTAGGACAGGTCTGCTTTGCATAGTGACTGCATTCTTTATGAAGTGCTGTCACATATCCATAGCATGCCTCGATTCTTTCTTCATTTCTTCCTCTCTCCTCCTGTCTACCTCCCTGAATGTCTTTTTTCCTTTTCCAATAGGCAAAATATTGACCTCATTATTTCCTATTATCTGTCTTTATATTGTGCCTTATCTATAATTTGGATTTCTCATGCGACAGTACGATTGTATGTTGTATTTCTCTAATTTAGCATTATGGTCTCAGGGTGACTTGGACAGTGTCTACTGATAGCAACTCCCGCTCAGCAGCAAGTCTGCTCAGATGTTTTCATCGCAGGAGCAAAGGCGCTGTAATGAGCAGAAACTCTAAGCATCTTTCAAGTTTCTCTTGAAGGATTTTTTTTTTTTGGGGGGGGGGCTGGCTTAGGCTGCCTTAAGGGCTGGTCTGGTAAGGAATGTAGAGCTGGAGATCAAACTGAGATGCCCTGCAACTGACTGGGTTTGCCCAAGCAGGCACTTAAACAACTGAGCTAACCTGCCAGTCCCTAAAGTTTCTCTTGAAAATAAACATTTTTAAAGCAGCAGAAAACTTTCAGAAATAACTTTTCTCTTTAGACTATCATGAGGTTAGTAAACTGTTAAAGAACTAAATAGGACTAATTCCACAAACTACCTCCCCCATATCTAATTTTCTTATAAGGGACAGAGAGACTTATTTCAAGCAAATCAAGTACTACAGACACTATTGTGGGAAGACTGTCATCAGACTGTGACGTCCAGTGATTCTAGGCTTTTCTGTCATGCTCAAAGGATTGGCTGGGAAAATTGGTGAACTCTTTAACACTACTTTTATTTAAAGTAAAGGAAAAAAAAGTAAAGAACAGAGAACAAAGATAGAAAAGAAAAGGGAAATAAAAGAGTAAACAGAGATAGATCTGCAAGCAGGACAAGCTACTGCAGAAGCAGAACAGCAGAACGGGATGTCACAGGGGCAGCAGAGTCAGCAGTCACTGCCTTTTACATCCTCCAGCCCTAGTCCATAGGAAGCTGCACTGTCTTAGGTCCTGACCCAGATTAACAGGATAGACCCCTCCTGGATCAGGATACATGGTCCCATCCTATCCCAGCCTTCCCTTCGCATTTTCCCACCTTTTATGTGGTACCAGGAATTGAGCTCAGGGCCTTGTGCGTGCTGACACTCCCTCAACATTTTTGTGTTGGACAGGCTACATCCTGTCTTCATCCAGCCCGCCATTGGCCCAATTATCTACCTCAGGACTTCTTTGTCCAGACATCTGAAATTAAAATCAAATAAAAGCTGGCAGCATATCTTAAAAATTGAGGTCTATAATAATAATAATAGCATCATGCTCAGTATTATGTTTATCTCCTTGCTTTAAATATTATTTTAGGTGTTACTAGCTTTCAAGCAAATATTAATTTAGTTTTGGTTTTCTAGAATTTGAAAACATTGTTCATTAGTTCTGGGTTGACAAATTGAATTTATGTAGAATCTAAGTCATTTTAAGTAATATTGTGTTAAGAACTATGCTTCTGTTGTCCTATGCCTCAGTTAATTTCAGTTAGATGAATTAGTATACAGGAAAATGACCAATTTTTAAGAATAGTTTGATCTATGAACTATATGGCTAATGGTATGCTTATCTATGATGAAAATAGCAATGCAGTCTATAATGTAGAAGTTTTCAGATCTATTTGTCAACACATTTTAATTACTTGGTATATGCATTGCTTTCATACAAAGCAAAAAACTGTTTCTTTTCTGCTTCACCACTGTAAACAAGTTGGATCCATGATTCTAAAGCAAGGGTCTGTCAATGGGTGAACGCAAACTGAAATATGGATGGGTAAAGCAAAAAGAAAGAAAGAAAGAAAGAAAGAAAGAAAGAAAGAAAGAAAGAAAGAAAGAAAGAAGAAAGAAAAATAACTCAACCAGTTTTCTAATAATTTCCATGACAAATTCTTGTTTTCTTTGAACCTTCTAATACAGAGCAAGGATGGTGGCCAAATGGAGTTGGGGAGTCCAAAATGGAGTTACCACTGTTAGGGATCGTAACAGAGACATCTGCCAGGTCTCCAGTGCTTACAATGACCTTTCCAGAGTGGGATCAGGTGGGTAAGGGGCCCAGGACACAGAGATAGGATTCTGAGAGGCATGTAGTCTCCCCTGTAGTAGAGAACTTGTCACTTGCTCAATGGCCCAAGCTCCCTTCTAAACCTCTTAAATACTTAGACAAAGATCTTTTAGGATATCCTACTCAGGACTCCCTCTCAGCTATTGACAATTCTATTTCCATGTTTTTATACTCTTTATTTTTTGCCTTTGTGTTTTTTAAATAAATTTACTTGCATCCTACATTTACCAGGCGCACTTTTATTCTTCCTCACCTTGGAGGCAGGACCCTGGTGTTCTAGTCATGCTGTTATCAACTCGGCAAAAATGAACCTTGTAGCTTTGCCTTCTCCTCAACATTTTCATCCTGCTTAAAAAAATAGGAGAAATTACCTTTAATACCCTAGAGATGAGATCATTGTTAAGAAATGATATATAACTTAATTTTTTAAATTCACTGACAATGAATTAGCTTTTGTAGTATGGTGACTTCTAATCATCATCAAATGACCATGAACATTAAAATTTAGTAGAAATATTTGTCTACTGGGAAACTCAGTGTTTCCTGTCATTATTTATTTATTTTTATGCATTTAGTACGGGTCTACAGGGTCTCACTACACAGATGGGACTTGCAGTGATCCTTCTGTTTTCAGCCTCCCAAGTGCTGGGATTACAGACGTGTGCCACCATACTCAGTCTCAGTGCACCCAGTGGCAGGCCGGCATGACATGCTGCACCTGACTAAGTAGGTGCTTTAGTCCACCGGCCCTCATTATTTTAATACTTAGGAATCACATTGCCAGGAATTGATGTCTGCCAATCCAGGAGAAACTAACTGGTGGAACAGATCAGATTTGGTTAGAACTCAAGAAAAAGAAAAAGTAAGAAAAAAAAAAAAAAAAAAAAGGAAAAAAAGAAGGAAGAGGCTGGCCAAATAGTTCAGAAGACTAAAACATCTGAAAGCAGGTGAAGGGGCTGGGGATTCAGGACCTGATGTGCCAACCCCACCCGGACAGCACTCTGAAACTGCAATTGAGACTGGGCGTGGTGGCATGCACCCGTAATCCCAGCTCTTGGGAGGCTGTAAACAGGAAGATCACTATGAGTCTGATCTAGTAGTGAGACCCTGAACACCCTGTGGACGCTGCCCTAAAAAATACAAACACACACACACACACACACACACACACACACACACAAAAGGGGGATGGCGATTTTATTTTCTACTTTTACATATACGTAATTTGGTGTTATTTAAGAAAACAAAACTAATTGTATCTAGTAATATTTGTTTGAATTACAGGAATTACATATTACAGTATTCATTTGTATATGAATGTGGACATGCTCTTTTTGTGCTTATATTTACATTTCTTCAAAAATCTATCTTGTTTTCTTTAACTTATATATTGATAGCCTCTTGTAACCAAGTGACTTATCTCAGCACATAAATAATATTTAATAGGAGTTCAAAGTTGATTGTCAAGCTTACTAGACTGCAAAGAATTTGGTGGCAAAAATTAATATAAATTACACTGACTTTGAGAAAATATGCTGTGGACATTTTTATGCAAAAAATCTTGTAAACATAAGTACACAGTCATTATCACTATTTAAATAATTCATTTATATAACAAATACTTTAAAATTCTTATTTTCCTTTCAGCTCTTACCTTTTCTTTTTTTTTTTTTTATGAAGTCTGTGACTGTGTAGTAAAGGCTGTCTCTGAATTTATAATCTTCCTGTCTCAGTCTCTTGGGTCCTGGATTAAAGGTGTGCATTACCACACCCAAGACTGTATTTTCTAATTTCATTACTTTATCCTTTATTTAATATGGTTCACATATAATAGATTAAACTCTGTTGTAAGAGAACATGTGCTTATAATGTTTCTAGAGTTGAAAAATATAATTCAAGCGCTTGAGTGGGTGAGGCAAGTGGATTGCCATGAGGGCAAGGTCAGCCTGGATACACAGTACATTCAAGGTCTGTCTGACCTATGCAGTGAGACCCTCTTTCAAAAACAAAATACAAAGAAAGAAAAGAAAGGAAACAAAAATATAATTCAGAACAATATTTTTATAATTCTACATGCTTTACAATGTATTTATATATGTGGGCCGGGAGATAGCTCAGTGAAATAAGTGCTTGCCTGGCAAGTGCAAGATCCTGAGTCTGATCCCTGGTACCACAAGAAAAAAAAGTTGTACAATATATTTATGTGCTTAAATTTTAATTTTCTTTTTAGAACCCAGGATTGAACTCAGGCCCTTGTGCTTGCCAGGAAAGTGTTTATTCTACTGAGCTATCTCCCCAGCCCCTTAAATTTATTTATTTATTTTCAGAACCGGGGATTGAACTTGAGACCTTGTACTTGCCAGGGAAGTGTTTACTCTACTGAGCTATCTCTCCAACCCCTTAAATTTTAATTATTAGGGAACGTAGAATAAATGCAGTTTGAAACAGATTTCTTCAAAAATATTTATACAGAATTGTTTTTCCTTGTTTTAAAATGAAAAATGTTGTTTTTTTTCTTTTAAGTACATAATCACTGTAAGAATATTACACAATATATTTGTTGCCTGGAGAAGTAAATGCTCAGATGTTTCTCATATAATTATTCAACTCAATATTTCTATGATCTGAATGTATGTATCTTCCAACATTTACATACTGTAAAATACCTCTGAAAGCAATTATATAATAAGAGGTGATTTTGCCATGAGGATAGAGTTCCTGCAAACAGGAGGATGGCCTGCATGAAAAGGGCTTCAGGGAGCTTCTAGGTCCCTTCTGCCGGTGGAAGCCAGATGAAGGCTCTGTCCATGGAGCATGGAGTCTCAATCTTCACAAATTTACTATGACCTCAGTGGCAGGCTTTCTGGCATTGGCTAGCATAAGAAACAAATTTCTCTTATCTACAAATTTCCAGATTTAAGGTACTATGAAAATAAAATTGAAATAAAATAATGTTTCAAAATTTCAGGAAAAGTGTTTTGAAGATTGTGATATAATTTTTCTTTGATTTTTTGCATGGATTAAAAATAACTGATTTAATCATTTTCATGATATTAGATACATCTAAAGTATTTAAGAAAGAACTGGAAATATGATACATAAAGGGATGTAAACAGTGTCTAATCTCACTATGATACTTCTCTTCCTCTTCAATCCCTCCTTACATCATGAGATGTTCAGAAACTAAAAGGATGTGTGAAACTCTTACGCAATCATCCTAAAAGTGCTCATGGGGGCATCATTGCGTCAACTGTGTTATATCCATTCACTAGCTTCCCTAAAGAAAGAAATCATTATGCACTACAAACAGCCAAAATACTAAAAACTGTACAAGCCCACAAACAGGAAGAATGAGGTCATATGAAACTAGTCTGTGATGTTTGAAACTGGAATAGTACCTCTTTGGAGATACTTGTATCATCTGGAAGGAGAGAGAAATTTTCTGGGACTGTAAGAATTGGCAGGGTGATGTTTCTATAGCACAGTTGTAGTTAGAAACAAATAAAGCCTAAGACATTGCATTTTTCTATGTGCAATCTGTCCCTTTTAATTTTTGAAATAACTCAACTTTTTATCTATTGCTTTTATATAATACTCTTAGAGTAACTTGAAGTAGTCATTAATTCATTTTGCTCTAACATTTTTGAAGTCTGTGCTAACAAAAATTCTCACAGATATACTATTCAGTCAGGTACATTGTAAGTCATCTGAATTTGAGGATTTTATGCTGTTTTAACTGTAGAAAACTTATGTTTTTCATTTTTAGGAAGACAGATTTACCCGGAGTTAAAGTTCCTTTGCCAATTCAAAAAGGCATATATAAGAAACAATGTATCTTTTGTAACAGAATCTTAGACTCTGTTAGGAGAACAAAGAGAAATTAAGGGAACAATGTTTGGACAAAGATCATTATTTCATGAATCAAGTTACAGGCAATAACATGTTTGATATTTGGACAGATACTGACGTTAAACCCAACTGCATAAGATATAGGGTAATAACAATAAGCTTCTCTCCTAGAAGGTTAACAACCTAAGTTTTCAGTCCAAAAATTAGAGAAATAGAAGGGCTGCAAGGACAGACAACATTTTGACCACAGCCTTTCAAGGTCAGTGAAGACTCAGGACATAGAAGAATCTATACTGTAACATCATATAACTCTGTTGTGTCCCAAATTTTCTGATCAAAAAGATTTGGGGCCACAGAGGAAAGTGATCAATGATGTCGAGTGTGCCTAAGGAGAGTCACATGGAGAGAAAACATTCTCTCAGGCTTTCACAGAGAGCAAATTGGTCAAGCGCAATGTCCATGACACATCCACAAGCCTGACACTGACAAAGGATCTGCAAACTGCTGTACAGGGTTACAGGATAAATCCTGAGGGTACTTGGCTGACCTTATCAGATACAAAAGTTACATTTCTTGTTATATAGGTCTTGCTTCGTCTTGATCTTAACCATCCAGCAGAAAAGTATAAAAATGAGGTATGTAAATTGGAACCATGTTGATATGTTGAGCTATGAAAGGCTCAAGTCAACAACTTCTGTGGATAACCCACTACTATGGTGGACTGCAGGACTGTGTTGGATTGTTTTGCTGAATTCATGCACCTATAGTATTTAGATGCCAATAGAATACCCATTTCTGACAGGACTAAACAAAAAAAAAAAGGCAAAACAAAGGAAGGGCCATTTTGTATCTGTATATGCAGAATAGTTAGGATAGATATACAGTTACTTTTGCTTAATTCAATGAGAAGAAAGATTTGTACTAATAGTGTTTGGACAGGATATTCTGTCTGCATCTTGTACTATGGATAACCACTAAGAAGATAGCAATGTACAGTGTATTAATTATTGAAACTGTCCTAGTAATCAGTTTTGAAACTGTCACATTGCTATTTGTTTATCAACAAAAATAAAATTTAAGAAAGTTACAGGTAGCACATTTTTTATTTTATTATGGGTAGAAGAATCTCATAATATTTTTCATATGTTTGTTGAATATATACTTTAATGCTTTGAAAAACTGAGTTTGTTATTTTTTTTTATCTAATTTCTGTCTTTATAACGGTCCCTTAGCATGTTCAAGTTAAAGTTTATCTTTCATGGAAGTTTTGTGAAGTTAAACACACATATTTTAAATAGAAAGAGTGGAAAATAAAAGCAAGTTATC
>NW_004524657.1:11593087-11603217 GCF_000260255.1 Octodon degus
TTCTAACTTGTATTAAAATTAGGAAATAGAAAATAATTTTCTAATAATGAAGAATAAAGACAAAGAAATAGATAAAAAATTTGGGATATTATATTCAAATTTGCTTTTCCACAAGGACGTGTGAGAAAAGCATCAGTAGTCATGAATTTTAGCAGGACAGATAGAAGTGGGACTCGGACAAAAGGTACTTCATTTGATAATTTATCATACTTTGGCCCTTCTCTCTTTCCCTAGGTTGATGTAAGAATTCTAGGCATTATCGTCAGATGCTGGAGCTATCTCATAGCTTTACAACTGATCTCCTGCTAGTCTTCATTTTACACCCTACTGCCGTCTTCAATATGAATGACCTTGATGTTCATGAATCAAATTAGAGAAAACACTCCAGGGGCTTCAAATGCTAATTATCAAATGTTTTAAAATATGTCTAATTATTTCTTAGTTATTGGCACAGTGCCTGACATTCAGAACTTAAAAGAGAGGTTTCTTTTGGTTCACAGTTTGTAGAGATCGTAGTTGTTCAAGAGCAGAGAATTACAAGGTGAAAGGACCTTGAAGAAGGTCAATTATGTACCTCATGACATGCAGAAAGGAAGAGAGAAGTGGGGGAGGGAGATGAACCCTTCCAGCCTGTGGTCCTGGTGACCTCCCATGCCACCAGATACAATCATCCAAAACTGGCCAGCTATGAGACCCCCAAATCCAAGCACGTTACAAAAGCACCACCTATGAATCTCACAAGGTTTTAAAAGGGAATCAAAGTATGAGCTATAACATCTTAACTTCAATCTATTTGTTCAACAATATTACTCAATAATTTTGGAACCTTTCTTTCACCCAAGTCAAACTAATTACTAAAGTGTCCAAGACCAAAATAGCAACAAATCGGTTTAAATATGTTACATGACTTTGTAATTCTCAAATTAGATAGCAAGTTTACTTTCATTGTGAGGCAGGGATGACGAAACAAATAACAGAAAAAATATCAAATTGTTAAACCTGAAATGAGATCAGATTACTTTTTATAAGTATTAAAAGAAAAGATACTTCACAGTCATTTAATTAAAACTGGCATTTGAGAAATGTGGTTGTCTTTTTCTCTTGATTTCTCAGTTTCTTTGAAAAGTTTCTTTCAGTTTGCTGCCTGGGAATTATATTACAAGTGCCTGCATTTTACTTATAATCTGATCTTTTGGGACCTATTACAAGTCCTTAGTCCAAAACAAAGATTTCTTATAAATTCTTTACTTTTTTTTTTTTTTGGTACTGGGGATTGAACTCAAACCTTGTGCTTGCCAGGCAAGCGATTATTCTACTGAGTTATCTTCCCGGCCTTATAAATTGTTGACTAAAGGAATCACTCTTTTATTCTTTAATGCAATGACTTTCCCTAATCTATGGCATCTGAAAATTCTGCTTTTCTTTTAGGACCTCTTTAAATTACCACTTGCTGCTTAATATTCCCAGAATGAGCATCATTTCTGAAAACAAACTGTTTCTCCTTTAAATAGAGCTAGAACTCTGCATGTCATTAATTAAAAGATATGCTTTCTTAAAATACACATCAAGCAATTAACCATGTGTATGTTTATTTACTCTATGCCTTCTTTTACATGTAAGAAGTGATTTTAGGTAAAATACCCATCAGAATACATATTAGTTTATGAAGCAATCATCCAATGAAACATGATTCATGGGTGATCTACTACTGTATGTTCCATAGCACTTAAGCTAACATCTGCTATCATAATGAATGTGCAGTAAATATTTATTGAACTAGCAAAAAGTCTTTTGTAAGCTTTAAAAGTATCACAGTAATCAAAATTGTGTTCTTATGGCTCATATTAGGAAGATGTCCATTGTCCGAAGTACATTGAAGTACACAACATTCATTTTTAAAGATTAAAGAATAATTTTAAGTATTCATAATAATTTAGTAGGCCTTGCTAATCAGAATAAATAAGCATTATTAAAGAACAACGCTCTTTTCCTTTTACTAGAGAAAATATCAAAGCTTAAAACACCTCAAGTACTTGATAATGGTCAACATTATTAACTTTCATTACATTACAGGTAACAAATTAAGATACCCTTCAGTTTATATTAACAAGGCAGAATATCTTTCATGTTTATATTCTATAGCCCTGTGTTGTATAACACAGTTAACCTCTCAGACAAGTATGAAGAGATTGTAGTAATTATCTTTATAGAATAGCTAGTTTAGAAGGTATCTATCATCACATAAATGAAGTACTGAATGATCAATTTCCTTTCCTGCACTGAATATATATATATATATATATATATATGCAATCGGCGTTCAAGAATGACTGATAATGTCAAGATGTAATAAGTATACCTATAAAAAGTGATATTACGCAAGTATTCGCCCACATATAAAATCCACTCATACTCTAAGATATATTCAAGGCTTTGAAGTTTTACTGAAATTCTAAAAATTTCTAGAATTTACTTCTAAAATTTCTGGAATTCATTTTAAAAAATTTGCATTTTTTTCTTTTTCTTTTTGGTGGAACTGGGGATTGAACTCAGGCCCTTGCGCTTGCCAGGGAAGTGCTTATTTTACTGAGCTATCTCCCTGACCCCTAAAAATTTGATTTTATATGTAAATCAGTCATCTCTTTGAAAGATTTTCAGGTAATATTCTTAGGAAAGATTCATTTGTTAATCAACAACATCTGGCAGACATTTACTAGGGTTGACTATTTTATAAAATATTTTCACAACATGTTTTAGAGCATATGGTGTGTTTAGTGACATTTTGAAAGCATTCAGTAATATATAAAATAAATTAAAGGGTTTTACCAACAAGGACTTAAATATTCAGTGCAAGTACAAAATATAAAACATATCGTATTTAATCAAAGGCTTAGATATGACAAAGAACTATTTTTGAGATTATTTGGAAGCAAATTTGGGGGACAGTAATTCTAAAAATCTGTCACATTGAATTTTTTTTTTTTTTGCTTTTTTATTTTGTATTTTAGTACAGGATCTACAGGGTCTCACTTGTGATCCACCTTTGTTCAACCTTCCAAGAGCTGGGATTACAGGTGCATACCACTACACCCAGTCACAACCACCATCTCAGGCATGTTGGTAATTGAACCCTGGCTGTTGTGCTCTGCCTAAGCAGTCTTTTTTACATTTTCTAAAAAAAGTTATTTGTTCATTTAAGATATACATAATGAGAATTTTCATCGTAGAGAATTTGTAACTATATATGGTATATCTATTTTCTTTTTTCCAATTCCACCCATTCCTTCAACTACTTTTTCTTTCCTTATTTATAAAAGTTGTTTCCACTTTTTCTTCCATGGTGATTTTCTTCTTTCTTTTTTCTTTCTTTCTTTCTTTCTTTCTTTCTTTCTTTCTTTCTTTCTTTCTTTCTTTCTTTCTTTCTTTCCTTCTGATTTTCTCCTTCCTTCCTTCCTTTCTTCCTTCCTTCCTTCCTTCCTTCCTTCCTTCCTTCCTTCCTTCCTTCCTTCCTTCTTTCCTTCCTTTCCTTCTTTCCTCATTTTTGTGTTTTTGACACAGAGTCTGGGTATGCAGTTCAGGCTGCCCTTCAGCTCACTTTGTTGCCAAGAATGGTCTTGAACTCCCAATGATCCCCCTGTCTCAGCCTCTACTCCTAGGATAACAGGTATGGACCACCACACCCAGCTCTCCTTTTCTTTCCTGTGCCTTCTTTCCTTTCCACTACCCACACATGTGTATTCCTTTTCATCTGAACAATTTCCTCCCATTTCCCAATATCATTGTGATCTTAAGGTGCATCCATTTAGCTAAGCATATCTCAAGTTTATCCTTTTTTATGGCAGAGTACAACTCTGTTGCATTACAAAAAATATATTCTTTAAAGTCATTGATTGATGAGCATCTAGATTATTTAAAAGATTTATCTATATAAACAATCCACTGTTAATATGGATGTGCTAATATATCTCTGGTATGATGCAGGAAGACAGCACAAAGAGGAATAGCTGGGTTGAATGGAACCTCCAATCCCACTTTATTGAGGAATTTCCATGCTGATTTCTAAAGTGGTTGCACCAATCTGTATTTCTACCAAGAATGGAAAAGTGTTTCTTTTCCCCCACAGTTCTACCAGCATTTGTTATTGTTTGATTTCTCCCCCTAGTCTTCGATTTATGTATTTGGTACAGGGTCTTACTATGCAACTTGGACTCTTAGTGATCCCCCTGTTTTCAGTCTCCCCAGTGCTGCGATTATGGTCATGCACCACTACACCTGAACTCTGGTTGGTATCTTGATAATAATCATTTTTTCTGGAGTGAGATGCAATTTCAGCATTTTAATCTGCAACTCTTGAGAGACTATATATATATATATATATATATATATATATATATCCATTTCTTCTTCACTTGTGTCTATTCCCTTCAAATGCTCATTCATTTCCTAATTGCATACATTTGAGTATTTTCTTCTTTTTTTATAATGTTACCTAGTCATTTGTAAATTTTACTTTATCTTTAAAAGAACCAATTCTTCAGTTCACAGTGTATTTGTATTGTTCCCTTAGTCACCAACACATTAATTTCTGCTGTAATCTTCATAATGTCCTCACTTGTGTGACTTTGAGCTTGGCTTGCAATGCTTCTTTAGAAGACAGATTCAACTTTCAGTTGTTTATTTGAACTCAACTTGTTTTCAATATTGGAATTAAGCACTGTAAATTTCCCCTGTTGGAGTGTTTTCACTGTGTCACATAAATTACAGTATGTTGTATTGACACCATCACTTAAATGTAAAAATTTGGGGTCCTGGGAGATATCTTAGTAGAATAAGTGCTAGACTGGCAAGTGCAAGTGCCTGAGTTCAATCCCCAGTTCTGCTAAACAAAAAATAAAATAAATAAGTGTAAAAACTGTGTATTTTCTTCTTTAATTTTATGTGTAACTCATTGGCTGTTCAGGAAGGGGCTACTTACTATCCATATGTTTATGATGTTCTTATGATTTGTTTTACCATTAAATTTCAACTTCATTGCACTATCATCTGACAAAATGCATGGGACAATTTTAATTATTTTCACTTACTAAAGCATATTCTGTGCACTAGTGTGCATTCTATTTTGGAGAAAATCTGCTGTTCAGCTGAGAAAAGTGTACACTCTGATGTTATGAGGTAGAATACTGTATAGACAACTATACTGTCAATTTGTTCATAAGTTTGCATCACTTCTGATGTTTATTTTTGATGTTTTGTATAATTTATCTATTTGTGACAATAGCATATTGAGATCCACCATTATAATTGGATTAGTACTTATTTTATTTTTCATGTCTGTTATAATTTGTTTTACGTAGTTGGGTGTACAAGTATTTGACACATATATATTTGTGGTTGTTATCTCTTCATCTTGCATTATCTCTTTGAAAGGATATAGTGATCTTTGTCTCTCTTTGTCATATTTGACTTGAAATTTAATTCATCTACAAATGGGAAAGGTACATTTATCTGAGTTCCTGTTCCATGAAGTATTTTTCTACCATTTTGATTTCAGTCTACTAATTTATTTTTGAATGAAAGTTGTTACTTGTATGAACCATATTATTGTATCTTGCTGCTTGATCTATTCTACCAGTCTGCTTCTTTTAATTGGTAAATTGAGATCATTAACAATGATGATTATAACTGATATGTATTAACTTACTCTTATCATGTTATTTTCCTCTTATTAGCTCTCTTTTCCTGTATATTTGTTTTACTTGCCTGGTAGACTCATACTGTATAGGTTCATAGAACTGTAATCTTCATTATCTCTTTCTATAATGTTCTTAAAATACTTTGAAGTGGGCCAAAGAGATAGCTTAGTGGTCTAAGAGCCTGCCTAGGCAAGCACAAGGACCTGGGTTCAATCTCTTCTACCTCATCCTGAACTGGCCCCACCCCAGGTGCATTGAGCTGGTCACCACAACGTTGGGAAGCTCAAACAGGAGGATTCACTATGAGTCTGAGCTGCATAGTGAAACCCTGTACCAAATACCCAAAATTAAAAACAAAAAAGAAAAATAAAGGAAACAAAAAAACATTTGGAGTGCTAGTTTGGTGGTCATATATTCCTACAAATATACAAATTGTCATGGGATTATCTTATTTCTCATCAATTTTTAAAGACAATTTTGCAGGTTACATTAGCCTGCATTTTAAATTTTTATGGGGATTTGAAACACTTCAAGTTCTTGGCTTGAGGGTTTGTGTTGCAGTGATTGTGCAATGACTGTGATGAGCTTTCTTTTACATATGATTTGTTTCATTTCTCTAACAACTTTTAAAATTCTGTTCTTATGTTGAATTTCTGTATAATGCTTTGATAATTTTTGTCATGTCTAATTGGATTTCTATATGCTTCATTTGTATGTATGTAAAACTGTTTTTCCCTGTTTGGAAAAGTTTATGCTGTTACTTCTGTGAACTTCTTATGTCATTTGTACTATCTCCTGGTTTTTCTTTGACTTCAATCAATCGTATGTTACTCTTCTTTGCATCATCTAGAAGCTGTTGGTTGATTTTCCATACTCATTTGCTCTATTTAAGAAGTATCTCATTATTAGGGCTGGCAAGATAGCTCAATGGAATAAGCATCTGCTTAGACAAGCTTAGGCAAGTACAGGGACTGAGTTCAATCCCCAGCACCATATGCCATCCTGGCCCTGGCTCCCAGGGCAAGCTGAGCCAGCCACCGAGTTCAAGTGTGGTGATGCACATCTGTAATCCCCGCACTGGGGAGGCTTAAAACAGAAGGATCACTATGAGTCCACGATTCAGAGTGAGACCCTGTACCAAATGTATTTTAAAAAAGAAGTCTCTCATTATTGCTAATGGCAGTTCTGTCTTCTATATCTGAGATTCTGCCTTCATATTGGCTCATTGTGTTGTACACATTTTCAGTGCAATTTTTAAACTTCTAGATATCCGTTTGAATCTGTTTCATCCATTCTATTTCTTTTCTATGTTGAGCATTTACAGTTTCCATCATTAAATTCTTTCCTTCCTTCCTTCCTTCATTCCTTCCTTCCTTCCTTCCTTCCTTTCTCTTTCTTTCTCTTTCTTTCTTTCTTTCTTTCTTTCTTTCTTTCTTTCTTTCTTTTTTTCTTTCTTTCTTTCTTTTTTTCTTTTTTTCTTTCTTTCTTTCTTTCTTTCTTTCTTTCTTTCTTTCTTTCTTTCTTTCTTTCTTCTTTCCTTCTTTCTTTCTCTTTTTGTCTGTGTCTGCTCCTGGGTCTCTAACCACAGCTTTTGTTGTGGTCACTACTTCTGTAGATGTCTGATAAGTTATTTCTGATCTGATATTTTCTAAAGCCTCATTTGTGTTTTGTTACTTTTGCTATTATCAATTTAGAGAGTTTAGGTGACTGGCTTTCAAATTTTTCCACCTCATTCTGGCAGTTCTCTGTGTAACTGGTAGAGTCAATGGCCAGGCATAGTCCAGATCTTTATTGATTAATCCAGCAAATCAGACAAAATTATGTCAGGATAATGGATATGACCAGCAGGGCTGCAATTTTATGTCCACTGAAGTTCTGGCTTGTTTTTGCCTGTGAGGCTGGAGCTCAGTTTGCTCAGCCTACAATGATACTGTCCTCCTGCTGCCTTGTCCTTGGTTCTGTGCTGGCTTAAACTGAGCTCCCTGATCTTCTGTTAATTTGAAACCAGCTCACCCTTGCCTTGATGCTGGGAGCAGCTCGATGATGCCAATCCATGAGTGGCAAGTTCAGTTGAACCTTCTCCAAGATAACTGCTGGCCAATCACCCTCCCCTGGTGACATCTGAACTTGCATAAATTCACAGGCCACTTCAGTCCAATGCATTCACTGCTCTGTTGCACTGGTGCATTTCTGCTTGGAAGCTTTTGCAGCTGCCATAGTCTAAAAATTTGAGCCACCTCTCCCACATAGTGAGTGAGGGTTCAGGGAGAAAGTGCTTCTTACCAGTGCCTTGCTCTGCATTAAAATCTCTTGCACTGGGGCTGGAGAGATGGCTCAGTGGTCTAAAGCACCTACTTGAAACAAGCTTGGCAATGCACAGGGACCGTGGTTCAATCCCCCAGCACCACATGCCAGCCAGCCCCGCCCCCTGGTGGGCTGAGCTGAACACACACACACACACACACACATAAATAAATAAATAAATAAATAAATAAATAAATAAATGTTTAAAAAAATAAATAAAATAAAATCTCTTGCACTATCCCTATGGGTTTCAATTCTTGCTCCAGATCCTTTCTGGGCCCTAGGGACTCACTTACCTCCTTGTTCTCTTTATCACATTGCTGTATTTCAGTATCTGAACACCAAACCTCAGAAAGGCTCTTTTCCTGCTGTTCACAACGTTCTAATTTTCCACAAAATTCTGAGCTCTGACAATATGCAGCTCTGACTTATAGTGATCCTCCTGTTTTCCGCATTCCTAGTGCTGTTATCATTGGCATGAGCCACCACACCCAGGCTTATTGGCTGGATCAGCACACCTGGAGGTGGGACCAGTGCAGCATGTGGTGCTGAGGATTGAACCCCAGTCCCTGCACTTGTCTAAGCAGGCACTTAGTAGTTTGGGCTAATGTATTTATTTTTAAAATGTCTTTTTAAATAGTTTCTCAAGGATATATATATATATATATATATATATATTCTATTGTTATTTCCTTTTAAAAAATTTATGTATTTGGTACAGGGTCTCACTACAACCTCAGACTCATAGTAATCCTCCTGTCTCAGTCTCCCCAGTGGTGGGATTATAGGCATGCACCACCATGCCCAGACTCAGTGGCTGGCTCAGCATATGAGGAGGGGAACACTGTGTGTGGTGTTGTGTTACTTCCAAATGTGTTGAACTCTCATATTAAAGAACTTCTGGTATTTGTTGGAGGTGCTAAAGCATGTGGAAGTCAATAATCTTGGATTCATCAGAAGACTGAGGTGGAAGGGAAAAATACTTACTTGGATACCAGGATAGCAAAAGAAATCAAACGAGATGCAGGTAATACCTACTTACCTGATACAAAAATGTCAGGAAACAAACTAATAAGAACATGGACATTGTAATTTTGAGAAATTGCTGAGACCTGAGTTTGGACCAACCCTAGAGAATGCAATTCCTGGGACAGGTTTAAGAGAAGACCACTCATTTTAGTAAACATTACTTTAAGAATATCAGTGAAAATGGGAAAGGATTACACTTGTATCTAGCTTTAACCTTTCCATCTTCTATAAGAAAAATCCTGTCAATAGTGAACAGCACTTCCAGGATATAGAGTAGAAAGTGTTGTTTGTTTCTGAGGAAAAGGAGCCAAAATAGATAAATCTCTGTGAAGCTATGTTGCCTACTGAAATACTGAGATTGAAATTGAGCATTATGAAAAGTTTCCTCACACTCACAAATTATTCCCATAATCTAGGACTCCTGCATAATAAGAACAGGTCACAATTTAAAGAGCTAAAACACATAAATCTTTCTGAGAAGTTAGTACTTAGAAAAACTCAGTCAAGAAATGCAGCATTTCAAAGAACATGAAAGAGATTTTTAAAACAGAAGTATATGGACATTAAACATAGTTTAATTCTTAGTCATACTGAAATGATTCCTCCTCTTTTCAAAATCTACTTTAGATTCTATTTTTGATATGGTACATACATCTGACATTCAAAAAATAAACACAAAAAAGGGAGAAATAACACATCAAGAAATTAACACAGATATTGACAACAATTTTGGAATTATGAGACATGGAATTTGAAATATTTGTAATAAATAATTCACTTTTCTCATATTTGTGGATACTATGAAATTTCCATTACAACCTATTTCCAATTCCATTTCATTGTTATTTAAAGACATTCACTATGATTTCCATCTTCATAAATTTGTTAGTGTTATTAGGTAGGATAATATGGGATATGAAGGAGAAGATATTCCGTGTGGGCTTGGGAGAGTCTAGAGGTGTTGTTGAGTGATATGTTGTTTGTATGCATTTAGTTCTTTTTTTTAGATGTATTTTATTTTTATGTGTATTTTAAATTGTTTTCTTATTGATTTCTACCTGAAAGATCTGTTCACTAGTAAAAAGTGGCACGATGCACCCAGCT
>NW_004524657.1:11603317-11632672 GCF_000260255.1 Octodon degus
AGATGATTAGATGTTAGATATATGTCTGGTTATATATACGGGTTGGAGATATATCTATATCTATCTATATATAGATAGATATTCTTGAACTGACTTCATTATTATATAATTATGTCCTTCGTCTTATTGTATACATACTTAAGATACATACTTAAAGTTCGTTTCATCATATATCAGTTTAATTATTTTTGCTCTATTATTTTTTCCATAGAATAACTTTTCTCAATAGTTCATTTGCAATCTTTGTGTATCCTTAAGGTTGAAATTGTCTTATAAACATTACATGGTTATGTGTATCATTTCTAGCTATAGAGTTTAGTTTGTTTATGTAACTCAATTTTTAGGAGAAATGCGGTTACTGATGTCATTTATTAATTATTTCTTGATTATTTTGAAGACTCTTTTTCCTTTCTTTCTCTGAAACAGTCAAGAATTGACAACATTAAATTATTTGTGAATAAACGATTTTTTAATGTGTTTGATACAGGGTCCCACTATGCATCTTGGATTCATAGTGATCCTTCTGTTTTTCAGCCTACCCAACTCTGGGATTAAAGATGTGCACCTCTATGCCTCGTGTCAACATCCAGAGATGGGGCAGGTGCAGCATGTGGTAATAGGAATAGAACCCCAATCCGTGCATGTGCCTAAGCAGGTGCTTAGTCTGCTGAGCTAGCTCTCTGGACCCTAAATGATTTTCTATCTATCTATGTCTACACCTGTGTATGTGTGTGTCTATCTCTTTATTCACTTTGCTTTCTTTTTATCTTCATGTAGTTTACTTTTTGGTTATCATAAGGCTTACATAAAACAACTTATATATGTAGTATTCTATTTTACATGAAAAAATTATGCTTTAAGCCCATAAAATAGCTGTACAGGTTTACTCCACTCCTCGAATTCATTTTATAAAATATGCATCTTTTAATACTGTGTATCCTCTAACATGTAATGTATAAAAACGGTTTTGCATTTATTTTCATGTCATCCTTTTTTAGATTCCTTCTAGAAAGGAGAATATGAAACCTGTATTTCCATTTCCTTATGTATCTATTTTTTATCATTAGTATTAATTAATTATATAAATTACTGGGTATAATTGATGCTTACTTTAAAAAGTAAAGAGAAAATGAGAGAGGAAAGGAAGACAGTTTAAAGGAAGGGTAATCAGAGAATGGAGATGATCAAATAAAGGCATTGAAATCCAGGAGTTTTGAAATTTTACATGCACTGAGAAATATAAATTTCAAAACAGAATACAAATAAAGCTAGTAAATATTTAATCTGCAAAACTTAAAAAATAAAGAAATCAAAGTTATTGTGGCTGAATTGAGTTTTCACAATTTTTCTTTTACACATCAGAATAAATATATAAGTGATTTACACACCATCACTACAGCGTGAATACAATTTTACTTACTTTTAGCATGTTGCTCTATCATTGTCTGTTTCTCTATATTTCACAATACTAATTAATGTAATCTTATTTTATATTAAAGAATTTTCTTTATCAATCACTTTTTGAAAGAGAGGTTTGGTAGTGAAAAACCTCTTTAGCTTTTGTTTGTATTCCAAAATCATTGTCTGGTTTTCACTTTGCAAGGGAATCTTTGCTAAGTAAAATAGTCCATGCAGTTGATACTTGTTTTTTTTCAGAGTGTTGGATGTAACATTTTATTCTTTCTTGAATCATTTGGCGGAAGCTGGAAATTTCAGACTCTTAGTTCTTCAAAGCGTGACTGTACTGTCTCACTGTTGTTTGGCTTGTGCTGAGTCCAAACGAATGAATTTGACCTTCTTATACCTAGATCACTAAATCTTCCAGATTTCAACATTTTTTTCTCTTTTTTAATCGTGCATTCTTTTTTTTTTCTTTTCAAAAAATATATTAATTTTGTTACAGGGATAGTCCAAAAGTTAGAAACAAATAAGCATAGCAATATATGGCAGAAATAAGAAATAATATTACAATGATGCTTAATTAGCCTTGTGTGAAATGATTATGCGAAACTGGTAATCTAAAGACCAAACATCAGGAGGTGAAATAAATTAATATGTTGGAAAACTGGGATGGAGAAGAGTGAGAACAAGCATCAGGCTACTACTAATTTTCCTTCACTTGCAAAAAGACCACTGTGAAACTATGAAACTAAAAGCACTATTTTTACTTTCCATTTAAACATAAATAACATATTTGTTTTTCAAACACTCTCTCATAAAACCTGCAAACTATCATTTTACTATTACTCATTTTTATTACTGTAGTGGACTGTTGTTAACTGGTGTTCAGCTCGTTACACTCAGCTGAAAGGAAGCAGGGAGGCTCTGGGTGTGGGAGTACCACTGAGGATTGTTGCCAGCAGTATAAGAGGAAGAACTGGAGAAGCTGGGGGGGCTCAGGATCTCACTATTGCTGGAGAAAGCTGTGGTACTTTTGAGGGGAGCTCTGTATCTCACTTAAGCATTGCTTCCTGGCTCCAGTTTAGATCCCTCGGCCTGGAAAGCACGGATATTTTATTCCACTGGTATAGACTTTCTGGATTCTGCTGCTGATCTTTGGGCCTTTCCAGTGCACCATAAAAGGGGGCCTGCATGAGACTTGTGGGCTCTGGGACTCCAGTTGGAATTAGCGGCATCGTTAAGGGCATTGGGTCTTCTGCTGGACTCATGCAGGACGCTGCTCTGGGATCCAGGCTCTCAGCTGGATTCTTTGGTTTTAGTGTGTGGACAGATTTCCTGAGCTCATTGCATATGATTCTTTAAGAGATTCATTATATATTAATTTTACTAAATGTGTCTTGTTTTGTTTTGTTCCCTTGCAAAAACCACGAACAATGGTAATTACATTTCAAATAGTTTACCTTCAAGTTTTTTTCTTTTGTTTGTAATATTATTTCTAGTGATTCAACTATTATGTTTTTTCATGTTACTTGCTGTATTTTTAGCACCAGAATTTGTATAGCTGTATGATACAAAGATGCAGAATTTTTAGAGCTTCATTTATAGAAAATAAATATATGCAAATTTTTCAATCTGTTAAATTTCTAGCTTGGGTCACTTATCAGTTTCCCTATTTAACTAAATTTTTAAAAAGTTTTTATTCATTTTAGTGAGAGAGAAATAGCAATGAGACATTTTCAAAACAGGTTAGTAGGACAGTTACAATAATTAATACACTGCATATTGTTGTGTTTGTAGTATTCACAGTACAAGATACATACATGATCTTTTATCTAAATGATATTTGTGACTGCATTTTCTTGATATTCTAAGTTTCCTTAAAATAATTATTTTGCCTAATTTTCAGGTTAGTTATACATCAACATTTATTTTGGATTAACTTAAAAGAAATTATTATATTTTGTTATTGTTGATATGTTTCTTTGTAAATTTATTTGTTTTCATCAACTTACATTGCTATCCATGCATTTACTGGTAAAGTCAACTCTTCTGGCTTTTCAATCCAGTCTTAGGGGAAGGAATTTACCCTACTTCAGGTACGAGTTGGGAGTGAAGGAGTTCTAGCACCAATTAGGCCACAGCTGTTTTTCAAATTTCTGAGCTTAGTTCACCAATCTTGAAGATTGTCTCTGGCCATCTGTGTATATGACAACAGTAAGAGTGTTAGGGTGGGTGGGTCACTTGAAAAGTTGTACAAGAGAATATTTTTGGCATTAGATCTGTTGTGCATACCCACTCATGGTCTTGATACAGGGTCTGATGAATGATGTCAGTAAAATGTCTATGAATTCAAGTTTGAAGTGTCTACACACCAGGAGAAATATACTACTATTCATTTCATCATATTTCTGGCTCTAGGGAGTTAATGCTTTGGTGCCTGGGTTATTTACTTCCAATGTCATTTGACCACAATACATGATGTAAAGATGCTGATGAAGCAGTGGAGAAGAGATTACATGGGCAGGCATGGGCAGCATTGCAGGAACTCCTTGTTTGGGGCTGAATTCATTTTCTTTGGTGACTGCACTGATACCTGGAGGGCAGGCATGAGCAGAGACCAGAGCAAAGAGTATGAAGTGTCTGTGTGTGTGTGTGTGTGTGTGTGTGTGTGTGTGTGTGTGTATTTATTCTTTGTGAGAATAGAAAGGCTGGTATCTACTTCACTCTCATCTGAATAATGTCATATGCTCAATAGCATATTCGTATACTGACAATAAACAGCATGCAGATACTAAAATAAAAAAATACAACATTTTTATTTTTTTCAAAATAAGATGCAATACATTAGTGTACACTTAAGTGAAACATGTCTAAAATAGGTAAGCAATAAATGTGAAGTCCAAGTTAAAAAAAATGAAAAAGATCTAACTCAAGAATTAACCATGCCTGTGTGTTAAATGACTTAAAATGTTAAAGGTGTTTTTTCTATTCAAGCTGGCACTTAAGACTTTATTGAATGCCTGTCAAAATTACACAACATTTGGTAACAAATAAGATTATTTTCCAACTCATTTGAAAGACATACGATATGGAACAGCTAAGCAAACAAAAGTGGCAGTGTAGTATACGATAAATTTTAAACACAATCTATGGTAAACCCTACTATTTGTCCATGATAATCCAGCTAGAACTATATTGGTAATGGAGTAGCCATGTACAGCTAGATATCCAAATAAATAAATTTTAAAAAGAACCTACTCAAATATTTTCTAATGAATTTTAATGAGAAGTTTAAGCAAATTAACTGAACAAATAGTGCTGTAGCAATTTGACCTTCACATGCTATAAAAAATAAATAATTCAAAATATCACATTCTTTGCAAAAATAAACTACCAAACATAGGACTATTTTGTTTTATTTTTTAATGAGAATAAAAAATTAGTAAAAAAAAGTACAAAAAACCCCAAATTTTCACTAAATAAAATAATAGGAATTCAACAATAGTTGTTATACTGTATATTATCTTCGTTAATTGTTCAGATTATGAGATAAATGCATGCAAAATTGGTCAAAAAAAGTTATAAAAGTAAGAAAGGAGGAAAAGAAACATTAAGTGCTCCTTTCAACAGACCAGCAGAAATCAGTAGTACAAATATCCAAGCTATCCTGTATGTATATATATATACATCTTTTTCCTTTCTTTATTTCATTTGTCCTTTCCCTCATCCCAGTTGTTCCATTATTTTGAATAAATCTTTCCCTTTCATAGTATCTATTGTACCTTTCAGATTTTATTTACTCTTTCAAGTTCTTACAGTAGTGAGACAATACTATGTTTGCCCATGCAAAGCATAATCACTAACATTAAAATATGTAAGTTTAAACTTATTAAAATTGTAAATTTTTGCTTCATGGAAATCCATGTGAAAAAGATGTAAAGATAAGCTACTGACTGAAAAAATACATTCAAATTACAATTTAACAATGAACTAACACATAGAATACATAAAAAGCTCCCAATGTTCTACAATGTAAAAAATACAAATAGAAAACAAGAAAAATGTCAAAAACAGGCATTTCACAGAGGCGGTTGTGCTACGGTAAATGAACTATGACATACTCTCAACAGCATTAACCATTTGGGAAATAAAATTCCATACCATAAAGAATTACACTGCAAACTTAATCAGAATAGCAAGTCTAACAAAGAAATAAACATAAAAGTAAAAACAATGCTGTCATGAAAGGGGAGAAACTTTAGCACTCAAAGATGTGGATGATAATATAAAATAGCATGGACATCTAACCTTCTGAAAAACAATGAGCAGTTTCAGAAAAAAATCCACAATTTCATACCAATCCAGAAATTGTGCTCTTATGTGTTTATTCAGGAAATTTTAGATCTTCTGTTTACAGAAAAACCTGTGCACTTGTATTTGGGGCAGTTCATAATAGTCTGAAACATGATAAACTCCTATTTTATCAGCAGTTGACTGTTAAGGGATCAGTTACAGACCATGTAATACCACTCAGCAATAAATTCCATACCTCTATGAAAAGCTTTCAGAAAATTTATTTAAATTTTAATATTCAAAACAAAAATATACAAGCAAAATAGAAAACAAGGGAAAAAGAAAAAATAGCAAACCCTAAGATGCCATGCAGAATCTGGTCCCAATTACTCTGTTTTCTTTATTTCATAATATTTATACATTTGTATTTTATTTTACCCATTCATGTATAAAATGTTATATATATATATTAATTTGCATTGTTGTATGTAATATTTTATGTATTAATTTGCAATAATTTATGTTCTTTCATTCTGATCCTTAGTAGAAATGATGACCATCTACTCAACTATATTGCAATCATATCTCCATAAGTTGTTTCTCTTACAAAAATATTGTATGAATCACCTGTCTGAATTAACCTTTCTACTAGGAATAGTAAGGATCAGATCCCACTAATTGTATGTGCCCACCATTCAACCTAACACATGGCATGCAACATATGGTAGTTTTCAATGCTAGTTAAGTGTTAACATTTTCCAGCCTACGCCCTTGATGATGCATTTGTCAGTTTGAAACATAAACAAATAACCATACATATGTGTATCCACGCATGTATGCACATGTACACATCTGCTGTAGTCTGAATGTGTATTAGTATTAAGAGAAGAATCATTTGTAAAGTGACTAGGTGTGAGGACTTCACCCTGACAAGTGAAGAATTGTCCTTACAGAAAATTCAGAGATCGATTCTCTTGGGTGTACATTTTCTTCTACGTAACAATACAGCATCTATCTTCTGCAGAGACCATACAATACTACCTTGGAAGCAGAAAAGCAGATCTCATCAGACTTTGGCTATTGACAATCTGCTCTTGGATTTCCCAGACTTTAGGAATGTGAACAACACATTTATCTTGTTCTTCATTTACTTGCCACAACCATCAATCACATTTTGTCAACTAGACTGGCTCAAGAAACACCGAGAAGAGTAGGAAAGCACATTTCTGGGTATGTCTAGGAGAAGTTTCAGAAGGACTGGATTGCAGTCCATCAAACTGGAAGCAGAAGGACCACTGTCACTGTGGGTGGCACTATCCAGTAGGAGTATAGTGTGGATGGACTATACTGGAAAGAAGGAGGAATTCACCCTGCATTTGAAGAGTTCCATTCCACCTGAATGGGTGGGGTTTTGCTGGCACTGATTGTAGACTTCAGACTCAAGTTTCTTCAGTCTTCTAATGCAGATTCATAACAGAAACTCTGCAGAGAGCTTCCATGCCTTGATCTCTGCCTGAGGCTCTATCCTTAATGCCTCTTGTTGCACAATGTCTAGCTCTTCAGACTACTGTGTCTTTTGGTGCTGCAGCACATAGGTGCCCACTTGGCATATGTTCATACGTACAAAGAGAGGAAGATAACATTAACATTTTTTATTTTATCCAGCAAAATAAACAGTTCTTTAATCTTCATATTTTTATTATCATTGTTGTATTATGATAACTAATGACACTCTACTTAAATGTTTATTTCTGTATAGGTTGTTTTACAGTGTGGTGGTGAGTACTCTTTTATTGTTTAATTTCCTCCTGAATACTTCAATAGTCTCTCACTTGCTTTAAAAACATATATGCTTTGAATAATCTGAACACATTACTTTTTTATTTACATTGATATTGGGTTTAATTTCAAGTTTCATTAAAAGTCATAGTTAAATTTTAAATTATCTAATTAACTGATTTATTGATTGAAGTAAGCCTCTATTTTTTTGTCCCTGTAATGAATTAAATGGCTAAGAAGGGTCCGGGGAGATGGCTCAGTGGAATAAATGCTTTCCTGGGAAACACAAGGGTCTGAGTTCAATCCCCAGTTCTGCAAAAAATTAAAAATAAATAAAATAAAAGGTTAAGAATTATTTATGTATTAGAATAAGCCTTTTGAATAGTACACTTACAGATGTCCTCAAATTATACCATTAATCATGGCCAAAACAAATATGTCTACTATCTTTCTAGTTAGACTTTTAAAATGTAAAGATGCTGTTATGATCTAAAGCTGTAACATCTCCCTAAAGGTCATGTATTGAAGGTTTGGTGCACAAAATGGCAATGCACAGAGGGAGACATTTGGACAAAGAGACTGAATCAGTGGGCTCAAACCTTACCTATTGACTATCCATCAGTGACCTGATTGCTGAATAACAACCATCTGCCCCACCATGAAGTGAGTACCTTCTCTGTGCCATATCCTTTCCCCTCTCCATGGTCTCAAAAGTAACACCAAGAAAATATGAACTGAAACTTCTGAAACTGTGAGGCAAAATAACAGCTTTTCTCTATATATATTTTTCCACTATATACATTTTTGTCAGAAATTTTGTTACAGGAATAAATATCTATGACACAATATTTTATTCCCCTTTTTACTTTTTAAAGAGAGTGCAAAATAGTATTAACAGAGAGAACATTACAAGTGATGCACAATTTCACTTAGCAAAGTAATATATATTCCATAGTGTTTGTTGTAATATATAATGTTTTCTTCCAAACAGTTATTCATATTACCAGATGGATGCATGTAAAATTGGAAGAAGGAAGAAAAAAAATAGTATGTAAGAAAATAAGAGGAGAAAAAGTACAAACAATTGAAAAAAAAGAGAAAAAAGAAAAACAAGTATTATCTGCTCTTTTCCACAGACCAGCAGAAATGCACAGTACAGTTGTCCAAACCATCCTGCATACATACATAGATATATCTTTCCCCCATTCCCTTTCCTGTCCTTCTCCTCAACTAACTTTTTCTTTTTGAATAAGTTCATTATCTTTTCCAGTATCTCTTGTACCCTTCAGATTCCATTTTCTCTGTCAAGTTTTCACACTAAGGAGACAGTACATTGTTTGCACATGTGGGTCTGCTATGTGACTCAAGAATGTGTTCTCTAGTTACATCCATTTACCAACAAAAGACACAAACTTATCCTGTTTTATAGCTGACTAATACTCCATTGTGTAAAAATATGACATCTCCTTTACCCATTTTTTTATGTATTTGGTACAGGGTCTATATGGTGTTCAGGGTCTCACTACTCGATCAGATTCATAGTGATCCTCCTGTTTTCAGCCTCCCAAGTTCTGAGATTATAGGCATGGGCCACCACACTTAGTGCTAATGGCTGTCTCAACACACCCCAGGGGCAGGGCCTGCACAGCAGTCCAGGAATTTAACCACACCACTGTGCTCTGCTTAAAATGGCACCTTAGTCTACTGAGCTATCTGGCTAGCCCCCCCTTATCCATCCTTTAGTTGATTGGTATCTGGGTTGTTTCCAGAATTTAGCTATAACAAATTACACTGCTATAAACTTTGGTGCACCTATATCCCCAGGAAGGGAATAGCTGACTTAAATAGGATCTCCAATCCTAGCTTTTTTTTAACCAAAATTTTATGTCTGCTTATTTTTTAAATTTTTTAATTAATTTTATTGAGAAGAATGTATGCAGTGTGTTAATCATTGAAACTGTCCTACCGATTTGACTTGCAACTGTCTCATTGCTATTTTTTTATCAATAAAATTATGGGGAAAATAATAATTTTGTTGAGAAAAAAATGCAATGTGACAGCTTCAAAACATGTTTGTAGGAAAGTTACAATGATTAATACATTGCATATTGTTGTCTTTTTTGTAGTCATTCATAGCACAAGATGCAGACATAATATCCTGTCCAAACACTATTAGTACAGATCTTTCTGCTTATTGAATTAGGAGAAAGTAGCTATATCTCTATCCTAACTATTTTGTATATACAGATACAAAATGGTCCTTCATTTATATCACCTTTTTTGTTGTTTTGTCAGAGATGGGTCTTCCTTTACCATCCAAATGTTAAACATCATTGGTCATTTGAGAAGTGCAAATTAAAACAATACTGAGATTACATTTTACCCTAAAAAAGAATAGCTAGCATCAAGAAGTCAGCCAATAACAAATGTTGGAGGGGCTATAGAGAAAATGATTTATTCTCAAAAGTCTCATTTTTTCAAAAAGTCTTGACATGTTGGGCCTTGCTAGGGAATTGGTTCACAGAAAAATAATTCCTAAGAACTGAATTCTTGAGTAAGAAATTATTTTAAGTAAAATAATTAAGGCAACATCACAACTTAGTACTTAGAAGGTGAAGATATTTACTGAACAAAATAGGCAAAGTAAGATAAAATTTTGATAGTGCCCAGTATCTGTTGTGCTTACTTTCATGTTGCTGGGACAAAATACCCAATACCAACAACTAAAGGAGAAGTTGTTTTAGTTCACAGATTGTAAAGGTTTCAGTTCCATGTATTTGATGGTTCCAGGGCAGGGAAGAATGACAGAAGTTTATGCAGAGAAGGAACAGCTCACAACATAGCAGGCAGGAGGCAGAGATATATCAAAAGAAGAGGTAGGATTGATACCCTTCCAGGCCACAACCAAAGTGACCCACCCTCAGCCACCAAGCTTCCCAATCAATATCACACCCAGCTATAAACACATCAGAAAACTAATACAGTGGTATCACCTCACGATCAAGTCACCTCCTAAAAGTCACATATATGTGCTCATAAGGCTTTGAGGGGACAACTATATAATATCTGTAACATTCCACTCTGCAGCCAAAAGATTCATGTATATCCCTTTATGCAAATGGCATTTAGTGCTTTCCTAAGAACTGCCAAATTCCTAAGTTTCAGCACTGCTGGAAAGTCCAAGTCCAAAGTCTCCTCTGAGCTATAGCTGTCAGCCACTATATAAAGAAAAATAATGTCTAATACTTTGAACATACAATGGCACAAGATAAATTTTCCTAATCTAAAAGGAAGAAATAGAGGTATGGACAGGAATGGCACCAAAGAAGACTCACATCCAGCAGGGCAAACATTAAATCCTGTAGCTCCATGCCAACACCAATGGCAATCTGTGGCAAGATGTGTACTCCAAAGTGTTTGCATGACACCCAGCCAGATGGTACTGCTGTGGATTGTAGCCCTCGTGGTGTCTCTTGGACTGATCTTTCCTATTCCTTGTGGATTTCCTGATCATCTACATTCCTAGCTTCTGTAAACTTCTAGGGTCTCCACTGTACTTTTAGTTTTAGATTCACAGCTTCACACATTGCCCTCTCCAGACCACACTTCCTGGTCTCCAAGGCCTTCTTCCTAGAAGGCTTTTGGGCCCAGCAACTCTTTCATTCTGTATGTTGTCTTAAATAGCAATATGTCAATGATGCCAGGATAAGCTCCACCTGGAATGTAGCTGAAAATGTTTAAATATGTCAACCATTTGCATGATGATGAAACACAGATTGATAAAAATAAATTGTATCTTTACTCTTTGCATGGTTTTAGCATGGTTAATTCTTGCAACTATTAAACTAAGACAGCAATTGTGCTTAATTTATGTGTGGATTAGCTCATCATTGTTTCCGTAGAAAAGTGCTGGTTAAAAGGGTGATTTTTTTGGCATCAGTTTAATGTACAATATTATTCCTAACATTTCCACAGATATTTTTAAAAAGTGATTGATAATAAAATTTAAGGTTTTTTTAATTTTTGAACTACAAACAAATGGCTTTTGAGTCATAACATGTAAATAAAACCTAAAAATTTTATTTACATTGAAATTTTAGAATTCCTATATTTTATAATAAAATTAACTACAGCAGAAGCAGATGCTATTATTTTAGTCTAATTCTCACTATTCAAATTATGGTCAGTATGGAAGACTTGTAAAACTTATTAATCTTAATTAAGAATGAATAATAAATTCAGATTTTTTTTTTGTGGAACCTGAACTCAGGCCCTTGTACTTGCCAGGCAAGCATTTATTCTACTGAGCCATTTCCCTGACCCTTAGATTTTTTTTATGTCTTTGAAAGAACTATTGCTATTCTTTCTCTATAATTTTATATAAAATTTTAGATATTAAGAGAAAGATTACAGGAACTATGTAAAATTTTTTGTATACTTTTTATTTCTATTAAATGTGTTCATCATCATAAATATTTTACACAGTAATTGGAATAATGAAATACAGTTAAGAGGAAATGATTCACTAACAATAAACTTTCATATACATGTGGAAAATTATTCTTTCACATTTTGAAAGACCCTCTCAACATTTTTAATGGCCATTTTTAAATCATCATCATGGAGGGAGAAAGGCAAACATATTTTCTGCATTTATAATAATTTATGTAGCTGGAATAATATGTCACAAGTCAGGTAAACTATGTATTTGAGCAGACAGCAACTATCTATTTATCTATCTATAAAATACTAAAATGAAAAATTAGATGAAAGTTCATAGATTATTTATTTAGATTATCTCCTGAGATAGAGTTTTATTAAGAAAAAAATCATTTGGCTATTTTGGAACCAAAAAATGAATAATTATATGTTTTGAGTAATATTATTTTTAGAATACTTATACTTCTTTGAATTTAGATGCCTAATATTTGATCTTTGGCAATTTATGTATGGATTATGTAGTATGATTTTCAATAAATTCACTCAAGAGCAAGACTGCATTGAAACACTATGACAGAAAATAAACAAAATGTTCTCAAAATTATAAATAATGTTAGCTATAAAATATTGAATAACTCATGAATGACTGCCCTTTTAGATGAACCTTATGTGTAACAAAGTGCATCCACATAAAAGCTTTAAAAGAATATTTGCTTGTTTCAAAAAAAGTTAGTGTAACAGCTTTCCACAAAAATATGTTTGTTTCACATCATAGCCATCTTTATTCTTGAAACTTTTTAGTTGACTTAATTCAAATTGCAACCTCATTATGATCTTCAAAAGTTTGAAAGTAGTGGGGAAAAGAAATCTGCAAGTCTTGTTAACTGGAAAGTGAACCAGGGCCATCATTCAAGTAAAGGTTCACCTTCCTGAGCCCCAGAGAACACCACATTCTAAGAACAAGAGAAGAAATTGTATAATGAAAACAATATGTTATAGTATAGAGGGTAGTAAAATTCATCAGAAAACACATCAAGAATCAATTGCAACTCCCTAATTTTGGAAGAAAATATAATACAGTGAAGGGATAATATCAAAGAGTAAACATAAACAAAAATGATTGAGAAATAGGTGTGGGACTTTCTTGACTTTTTCTCAATGGGTATTTTACAAAGGATGGGCTATATAGATGACAGCAAAGGTGGGTATAAAGGGATTGCAGCTCAGTTGGTCAAAATAGCTAGAGATAATGTTCCTAAAATTTAAAGCGTAAAGATATATACAAAATAACAGAAACAGGCCTAATACTAAAGGGTTAATTTGGGTATTAGGTACCTAATACCCAAATCTTTGATAATCATGTGAAAATGTATGCTATGTTTGTCACCATAGAAATGCTGCATGGAACCCTTAGATATTGCCTCACTTCCAGTAGAAAGGGCTAAGGAAATGAAAAATATGAAGATAGAGGGAAATGTCGGATCATCTGGATGCTCAGAACAAATGTGAATATTCTCATGTACTTTAGGACACTTTATCCTCAAAGTTAAGCTTATGTATACATCTTTTTCAATATTTTAAAAAATGTATTACTATTAATTTTCTATGTAAGGAAGCTTTATTTATTTATTTATTTATTTATTTTTGTATTTAGTGCAGGGTCTACAGGGTCTCACTACACAAATCAGACTCCTAGTGATTCTTGTGTTTTCAGCCTCCCAAACCCTGGGATTACAGGCATGTGCCACCTCGCCCAGTCTCAACTGCCCTGTCATGCACCATGTTCAGGACCGGCACAGCAGGCCAGTGATCAAACCCCCAACCCCTGAGTCTTCCTAAACAGGAGCTTTAATCCACTGAACTATCTGGCCTGCCCTTGTAAGGCAGCTTTATAAAGTGCTATCGTCATAGCCACACAAACAGTAGAAATATATTTTCCCATAATATTGGAGATCACAATTCCTAAATTTCTCTCCTTGGATTTCTTCTGAGGACCTTGAGGCAGAAGGAACTCTAGCTCTCTCTTTCTGGATTACTGAAAAATCCTGCACAATAACACTTACTACAGCACAGTTCCTAGGGTTTCAGGGTAAATGCTGAGGGGATTTAACTGACCTTATCAGATACAAAAGTTCCATTTCTTGTTATATAGGTCTTGCTTTATCTTAGTCTTAGCCATCCAGCAGAAAAGTATACAAACAAAGTATAAAAAGCCATATTAATATGCTGAACTGTAAAAAGCTCAAGTGAACAACTTCTGACGTTGCCAATCCTATGGAAAAACCACTATTATTATGGACTACTGGACTATATTGGAATATTTTGCTGAATTCACGCACCTACAATATTTAAATGACAGGGGCCAGGGAGATGGCTCAGTGGAATAAGAGCTTCCCTGGCAAGTGCAAGGGCCTGAGTTCAATCACCGGTTCCACCAAAAAAAAAAAAAAAAAAAAAAAAAAAGGAGCCATAATAATTTGGATTAGACAGTTCACCTTTGGGGCCGGGGAGATGGCTCAGTGGAATAAACGCTTCCCTGGCAAGCGCAAGGGCTGGAGTTCAATCCCTGGTTCCGCCAAAATAAATAAATAAATAAATAAATAAATAAATAAATAAATAAATGACAATGAAATACCCTTCTCTGACAAAACTGAACAAAAAAGGAGGATACAAATGAATGACCATTTTGTATTTGTATATTCAAAATAGTTAGGATATATATATACAGCTACATTCTCTTCAATGAATAGAGAGATTTGTTCTAATAGTGTCTGTGAACAGAATATCATGTCTGCATCTTGTACAATGAATAACCACTAAGATAACAATATGCAATGTATTAATTATTGAAACTGCACTAGTAATTGGTTTTGAAACTGTCTCATTGCTATTTGTTTCTCAATAAAATTATTTTTAAAAAAGAAAAACAAAACAAAACAAAATGTAACCCCTCCCCAAACATAGCAAGTACAATGAATCATGATCTGATATATTTATACTATGGACTACTATAGCATAAGTATATTTGGATGAATCTGATAAACAGAACCAAAAAGAGCAAATGCAAGAGGTTACCAATAATATGACTTATTTATACAAAACACAAGGACAGGAAATGGATAGAATATGGAACTGATATGGAATATTAGAAGTCAAATAGGAATTACTCTTAAGGGATTGGAAGCAGGTTGTGAGGGAGAATAAAGGAAATTCTAACAGTTCAGCTGTCTTGTTTTTATTTTGATTTATCTGTCTTAAGACAATCAGATGTTTATTAATATTGTCATTTAGATCTTGAATGCCAACCACAGGTTCAGATATTAAAGGCTTGCTTTCTATCCTAATGTCCTTAATGATAAAAGGTGTAACTTTCAGGAGATTTGACGTACTGGAATGATGCTAGATCACTGGGAGCGTGCCTTTGAGGAGAATATTGGGACACCAAATCCTTTTGCCTCTCATTTGCTTCTTGGCTGTGAGGTGATCCCTTTCCTGCATTATACACTCTCCTGCTTTCAGAAATGGGCTGAAATCTCCTGAACTAAGAGCCAAAATTATCACTTTGTCTTATTATATTGATTTAACAATATATCTTGATAAAAATATCCTAATGAGAAAAAGTAATAGAAAGTAATACCAGAAATGGGTTATTATAATTAGGATAATATGATTCAGAAACTTTTAGGATTGGTTCATCAGGGTAGTTTGGAAATTTGGACATACAGGATAGAGGAAAGCTGTGGTTCTGTGAGGAGAGGATTGCTATGGACAAAATGGAAATAGTTCTGAAGGGGCCTCAGAAGCCCACAGTGTCAATGGAAATACATTCAGTAACTGTTACATTAATTATTTTTCTTTTGGAAATAAGGATGCTTAGAAATTAGAATAGAGGCCATGCACATTACATCATGGCAAATAATTTGGTTCCTTTTTGTCCATGGCTTGATTTTGTGGGAGGTAATAGTACAGGTGACAGATTAAAGGTGATGGGGCACTTTGAACGTAGCAACATTCTCAGATAATGACTGAATATCACTGACAGTTTTTACAGTGCGATGAACTAAAAGCACAGGAGAAACTGTTTCAGAGCCTTTTGTTTTGGGTCAGAAAAGGAGCTTGTTTTAAGGAGCTGCCAAGGAGAGTACAGATATTAAAGAGCTTGGAACCACTAAAAGCAAGCCAAGTACTTCATATCAGAAGAATAGAAAAAAATGCCATGAGGTCATCTTGTAAATCAGCAAGACACTGGCATGAAGGCTCAGAGCTGTGAAAGTGTAAATTGTTTCCATGATTCTCATTTGAGAAGGAAGCTCTGGTGTTCCCTGCTTGCATAAGAAGATTGATTCTGTAGGATTTGTTTCTTTCTGCTTGTCCTGTCCTCCATGCCCTATCTTGAGGCTGGCTGACAGAAACTTCTAGGTACTGTGAGCAGAAATAAACCACTTTTCCTTTAATAAGTGTGTGTGTGTGTGTGTGTGTGTGTGTGCGCGCGCGCGCGCGCGCGCTGGACTCACTAACAGGAAAATTAGCTAAGAAAGACAGTCCAGGCAGGGTCTTGGCAGTTGCTAAAAAGTACCAGTCTCTGTGGGCAGCCCTTGTCAGGTCAGTGTGTCAAGCTTCACGAGAGAGGTGAGAGCTTCAGGCCAGATCCCAGGAAGGCAGAGGTGTCTTAAATGTTGACTGTTGGCCTAGGAAAGGTGCAGGTAGCATGTGGAGGTTGCCCAAGAAAATGGCCACAGTCTTGGAACCATTAAGTCCATCAACTCAAGTAGGTCCAAATTCCTAGGAGCTCCCATCATGCTGTCCTGTGACTTGAATGCTGCAACAGAACCAGATGAGCTTATAGTTTCCCTGCTCAATTTTTGTCTGGCTTTGGTCTGATTTCCCTTCTCTTCCCCTTTGAAATAGGAATGTACACTCTAAGCAGTTTTGTCTTGGAAGATCTGTGAATTGTACTTGCTGGGTGTTCAGAGTCTCACTACTAGATTGGATTCATACTGCTTCTCTTGTTTACAGGCTCCCAAGAGTTCTTAAAATTTTACTTTCTTACAGAGGTCCATAGTTGTTAAAATTAATATTAATTGTTAGACTACTGCTGATTTTATCAAAGTGATTACATATGAATTCAGTCATTTATTTATGTCAAAATAATTATGACAAAGATGAAGTGGTAGTAATTTATTAATACTATTAAAAAGCTCTGAAAACAATTTATTTCTACTAAGGCTTATCCTATTTTAAGACATAATGGTATTTTTTAGAAACATTATTGAGGAATACAAAATAAAGAGGAATAATAATCAAATATGGCTCAGAACCACACTGATGTTCAGATGAATAGAATAAGATGCCATGGTTGCAGAGTACAATCAGTGGTATTGAGAGAAACATTAGGGGTAACCTTTGAAGTTGGCTATAGATACAGTTTAACAAAATGAGGAATGTGAGCACTTTGTGCATAGAATTGGAAAATGAGAATAATTGTAATATATCATACCTGAAAAAAGCAGAAATTATGTTACATACATAGGCCTATATCATAGTCTTTGGGTTTATATGTTTTGTGATTTTTTTGGTAGGATAGCAAATATCCATATGACTTACAAGTTTCCTGATGCACCACATAGCAAAACTCAAAATGCAATAGATATATTGAGATTTTTATATTGAAGGTCATGCAGCAATATTTTACTTTGACAACTACTATAAAAATAATACCTATGTCACAAATCAAGACTGTAATAGGAAGAAAGATGAACTGAAGTCACCTTTAAACATCCGTTCCTTGGTATTTCTACATTTGCTTTCCAGAAATAGTTATAGAAAACAGTTAATGTTGGATCCATCAAGATTACAGTGTCTGAAGACAAGTGGAGAGAATGTGAACCATATAAATAGCTTTCTGTTTCTAAAATGCATGCAAGGGCTTAAATGTTTTACACTTCCTTTGAGTGGTCATGTAGTAACCTTTTCAAACTAGATGACAAAGAACCTCACAGTTAGGTTTAATGTTGCCATGTGGAAAATACCAAAACACTTAAAGAACAAAATCTATTTCTCATATTTCAAATCTTGAATTGTTTTTTTATTCCTCTTAACATTAGTTTACCTTTCATGTGTTAAAGCAGTTTTTTTAAGAGACAGTAAATAGTACAAATGGCTGCAATGATTTTCAAACTATGTATAATATTAAGAAATCTGAGATAAGGTAAAGGTCTTATAGTCTCATAAATGTAAGTATTAAAACAATATGTTTTTCTTATTCTGTCCCTGAAGTACCCTTTTCCCTTGAACAGAGCACTTAATCCTTCTTGCATGATCTTATCTCTATGCAATTACCTCAATAGCTAATAGCCAGTGCAAAATGCTACAAAAAATAAATACTATTTTATAAACAATTCATTAGAAAAAATGAGCTCAATCTTTCTCCAGTAAAAAAGGGCATCAAGATATGGAGGAAGGGACAGAATGCATAACAGAAGAATAAAATGTGTTAATGTACCTTTATTAACTCCCTCCAAGAAACATAAACATTATGTACTACAAGCATGTACTAATAAAAAAATGCATATATGCTTAACTAGTAATCATACACAATTAATTTTTTTGTATTTTAGGAAAGGGTCTCCAGGGTGTTCAAAGTCTCACTACTAGATTGGATTCATAGTGATTCTCTTGTTTACAGGCTCCCAAGAGCTGGATTTACAAGTGTGTGCCACCATGCCCAGCCTCAATTGCCATCTCAGCATGCCGGGGCCAGCATGGCAGGCTGGGGGATCAAACACTGGCCCCTGTGCCTGCTTGCAGGCTCTTTCATCTGCTGAGCTATTTGACCTGCTCCACAATTAAATTATTGCAATAAGTGTAATTCAGACCAATTCATATTTTAGTTGGTTAGTATTATCATACTTAATACCTGCTCAATATTTCTTCCAAATATTAACTGACTAAATATTTAATGTCTGTTATTTCTGTTTTCTTTTTTTTGTCCATAGCTTGTTATTATCGACAAAATTTACTAGAAAGGCAGATAATCTTACTCTACATACCGTTAGTCCACTATTTATAATGCTTGCTTTTCTCAGTCAAGTATTAGTATATTAACAGCAGATTCCGTTGTCTTGGTGAAGATCTGTGTTATCCAAATGTCCCTTAGTTTATGTTGGTGAGTACTATAACACAGAAGTGAATGGTGGCTTCCAACACAGATGAACTATTAACAGCTACAGTGCACTGCACTGATTTGGGCTCAAAACCATTGTTCGACCCAATGTGTAGCCCATGCTGTCTACTCCTACGTCGGAACCCGAGGCAGAGGTTCACTGAAGTGTGGAGCCAGCCTGGGCCTCATAGCGAGACTCTGTCTTTAAACATGTTGTTTGACGATGTAGAAAGGCATGAGATGATATTCAAGGAACACTCAGAGATAAATCTTTCCAATCGTATGTGAATTCCTTTGTCTCCTTATTTAATTGACAAACATTCTCTAAGCACTTACAATATGCTGTCTCCCTCTGTTGGACCTTACGATACATAATTACATATATTAGACAAAAATCTTTTCCCATCATTTTTACTTCCAAACCAAATACCAGATGTATACTAGTTATGCTGTTCAATAAATTCTAGGTTGTAAAAGAGAAAAAAGAAATTGCAAATGTGAGTGGTCCTGGCAGGAAGGGAAAGTTGAAATTTTAAGCAGTGGTCAAAGCAGCATTCATGACAATGTATCTTTTGAGTAGACTTGACATAAAAAGTAATGTTATTAGTGCAGTATTCTGAGAGAAGAGAGAATTTTTCTCATAAAAGGAAATGGGCATCATAAAATCCATAAAGTGAGAGCAAGGTTGCTTGGTTCAAGGTAGAGCATTAAAAAAAATCAATGCACCTAGAGAACAAGGAGGGATAAGAAATTGTACAGGAATTTACCTGGAGTCCCTTCATTGAGAACCTGGCAAAGCTTTATATAGGCTTTAGGTTTTATTCTTACAAAAAATGAAAGCCATGCCAGATTTGGGAGTGTTCATAGATCTTAGTAGTTTAATGGGAACAGATTATAAAGAACGATGTAACAATATATGTTATAGAAGATAATGTCTAGGTTTAAGGTAATTTTATAGAGATGATGACCAGACATATGATTCTTGATGTATCACTGAAAAAAAGAAATTCCTGACCCAATAAATATAAAATGTGAGAAAAAGCAAGTAGTCAAGATTTATACCAAATTTGGAAATGAGTAATTGGAATGATAGAGGGCGCATGTGTATTTTAGGGAACTGTGCTTAAATGCGCTTAGCACAATCCCTACATAGAATCTCAGAAATTTCTATAAGCTTTAGAGAGCAACCTGACACAGAAGAAAACTAAGTGCCTGCATTTTCACTCAACTTCACACGAACATTGTTGTGCAAATGTATTTATTTTAAGTTTTATTTTCATACAAATAATCTCACTGCAAAAATGTACAAGGGGCCAAGTCTTGAAAGATAGTTTAGAGAAGATAAGAAAAATTTTAAAAGGAAACTATAGCAATGCTTTCAGGGAAACTAGAGGCAGAAGTACTTTTGCAAATTATGACAATATGAGACATACCTTAGATCATTCTAGTATTAAACAATGAGTAATCCAGTTTAGGCATAACCATACTATAAAAACCAAAATGAATATACATTTTAAGAACATTGTTTAAAATTGCTACTCAGAGTGCTGAGATCATGGTGTGCACAGGTGGAAGCGGGCAGCATACAAGGCACCTTTTATTTTTAACTTACCAATGTACTGTAAGTAATTGGATACAAGAATGTGCTGTTGTTTTTTGCCAAAATGTGAAAATAATGACACTATTATACAGGAAGCCTCTTACTTTATCCCTACAATAAAGATGGGAAATTTTTACAGTGCTATCATAAAATTTAAATGTGAAGTGGCATGAAAAGAGCTGAGCTGAAAGAAGAAATTCATGAATATATGTAAAAAAATCGTGAGTATATACTCTGCAAATATTGCAAAGTCCATTGCTTCTACATTATTTGTATATGACTTGAATTTAATATTTCAAGAGCTTTGAAATACTTTTTTCCAATATGTATGCTATTGCCTTCTCAGGATCTTTCACTTATAGGACACAAACATATGTGAGTTACATATATATATATATATATATATATATATATATATATATGCATGTGTATATGTGTACATGTGTATATGTATGTCAGAAATACATACATCTAACATGTCATATGAATGCCTTCATTTTATAATCTAACATTTATAATTTTAAATTTTATTTAACAGAGATGCTAATTTACAAAAAATAATTAAAAGCATTAAATATTATATTTTCAAATTATAAAAATCTTATTATTAATAGGATTTCTTTTGGAAGGCAGCTATGCTCTCTGCTATACTACCAACACCACACACAGGATTTCTTTTGAAATAAAATGCAAATATCAATTTTAATAAACTGGATCTGTGGAATGCTATTTGCCTTTGTATATTGATACTGAGCCATTTTAGATGATTTCTTTAGATTACACATTATAAACAATTAATTAATTATAAAAGTGGAACATAGACTTGTATATCATTGACTTATAAATAAGCATTTATTTTTTTTTCAGTCTGATGAAGATTTAGTACAGCTGCGATAGAGCATGACAATTAGAACGCAGTAATATAGCTTGACATATTAATATTTATAAAATTCTATCCGTATTCCTTTAATAAAACATAATCATCATAGTAGTAGTAGTAATAATAAGTTACTATGTTGTTAATAGCAACTGCTTATAAATTGTGTGCTGGTTGTTTTGTCAAATGTTCTTCATGATTTTTTTCTTTAAAATTTCTCTTCTGAATATCATTTCCACAATATTTAATCAATAAAAATATTAATAATTTAAATTGTATTCAGAATGAAAATTTCAATTTAATGTATAATTTGAATCTTGTTTAGTTTTCCCAGAAAAAAACTTATTTAAGAATAATTTTCTTGCATCAGGAATTGAACTCAGGACCTCACATTTGATAGACAGTTTGCTAGCCCACTGAGCTATATCCCCTGATGTAAGCATGATTTTTTTGACATTATTTTCTAAAAGAATAATGTACAAAGGGCCGGCCAAATAGCACCTACAAGCAGATGCAGGGGCAGGGGTTCGATCCGGGCCTGCCACGTCGGCCCTGCTCCTGGGGCACACTGAGACAGCAATGGATACTGGGAGTGGTGACACGTGCCTGTAATCCCAGCTTTTGGGAAGTGTAAACAGGCAGATCACTACAAGTCTGATCTAGTGGTGAGATGCTGAAAAATCTGTAGACCTTTCCCTAAAATACAATAAAAAATAATGTGGAAATTATTTAAAAAAAGAAGGTTTTTTACAGGAAGGCTAAGATGACTCTTAAAATTTCTATCAGTAATTTCATAATATCAAGTGTTGCCATGCTGTTCATGCCAGGAAATATTCACATCACTTGATATACAAAGATAAAATTATTTCACCAATGACTGAACTTTGGTAATATTTTTGTGTCTATTTGACACATTGAAGTATTTTATCTTCAAATTTATTTGGATAGTGCAATTATATTTTTTCTTAAAAATTGTATCAAATGTCATCAGACTATCTTTTCACATGTTTTGGAAACAATATGAATAAGATTGAAAATGGAACATATTGTTTCATTTTACAAGAATCTGTGGGATTATTTTAAGGAACACTACAATGTAACATAAAGCTGTAATTTTGAAATGTTTATTGTAGAATTATATAGGCAACAATTGAGTGAAAACTATGTATTACACCACACTGAAACAATTGCATTCTATTCCGTTTCATTAAAACAAGATATAACTAGATATCTAGATGAACCTGCCTCTCTCAATGACAGTCCATCTAATTCTTGTGCAGAGATGTGAAGACATAAAATGCTTTCTAAAGTGAAGTATAAATACTTGACTTAAAGTTCTGCTTTCCATTTTCTCTCTTAGTGGTGGTGCTGATTGAAATTAGTACTTTCTGTCTGCTAAGTGCACATGTTCTATTGAGGTATCACTTTAGTCCCAAAATGACTTAATATTATAATACAATGATTACAATGCTATAATCATTTTTTCCTTCAAATGAATCATAAACTTCATGCATCCAATAGAAAAAAATAGTTCAAATTTTGATTTTGTGCTTTTTTCTGGGCTAGAGTATGCTAGAAGCAACCAGCCACAGTTGTTCTTTATGAGACTGGGGTTATAAACAATCTATACTTTATAGTTTGGAGTGCTAAGACTTGCCATTTCACACTAAAATGGACTACGGGCTTTTTTATTTTTCAACATTTTCAATTTATGGTGGTATCTTCAGAGCAAGCTGTATTGTAATTTGAAGAACACCTCTGTAATACTGCTTTCCTTTTTAGATATTCATATGTATTTAAAATTTTAAACAGTGATTTGTCTGTACCTAATGTGTCAAAACCCCAAACATACTTATATGTAAATTTTAAAGAGGTAAGCACCTGCTTAGGCAAGCACAGGGACCACGGCACAATCCCAGCACCAAATGCTGGGCCAGCCCCACCCATGGGCACACTGAGCCAACCACCGAAACCCAGTATGGTGATGATGCATGTCTGTAATCCTAGAGCCTGGGAGGCTGAATACAGGAGGATCACTACGAGTCCAAGCTGCATAATAAGACCCTGTACCCAGTATATTTATGCAAAGGTTTTTTTGGTGAAAGTAGGGATTGAACTCAGATACTTGCGCTTGCCAGGGAAGCACTTATTCTACTGAGCCATCTCCCCAGCCCCATGTGCCCAGTATACGTTAAAAAATTAAAAATAAGCAATAAAAATTAAAATGTAAAGAGGAAAGATAACTACAACTAAATTTTTGTTGTTTTCTGGTATTTTTTCTAGTATCTTTGCTCACACTTAAATTTACACCTTTCATATTATCCAGATACACTTTATTCATGCTTTTTCCCAAAATTTGAAAAGACTCAACAGTCCACAGGAATGGAAAGTTCATAGAGTAGTTTAAAACAGATGGAAATGGGGATTAGGACTACAAAAATGATGTACACTGGATGACAGGAAACAAACTCTCCATTTACAATTGCCTCTTCATGAAATTTAAGAAATCTCAGTTAATTCCCCATGGGGGACTTCACAACAATACACCCACAGCTACTAAATTGTATACAACACTAATACCTTTGTCAGACACTAAGATCTTCTTTATTCCCATGTGGATTTCTTGGATGAGATTAAAATTATAAGAGCCTATAGTACTAAACATGTTTAGAGAAATAACCTATCATATTTGTTGGATCCTCCTTACTGATGTTGGGCAGCAGGAATCAGGTATCTATTATTTTATCTGCAATAAACATGCAAGTCTATATATACTTACAGTGAGAAACAAACTGGAAGAATGCGGTTTTGTAACTTTGGAGTTAGACTACAGTAGATTTTACCCTTTAGTTAACAGTAAATATTTCATTTCCTAACCTTCTATAAATTGATGCAATAATCTTTTCTCATATTATAGGTTATTATATACAAAGTGATGAAAATTATAGGATTGAAAATTTTGGACTTTGTTTGGCATAACACTTCAAAGCCATTGAAGACCTTCAGTGGTATTTCTGATTTATTTGTTGTTTCAAAGGTATGGCTAATAAAGTAAAATCATGGATTACCAGTGATTCTTAGACACAAATTGACAAATTATTACAAGCTAAAGATCTTGTCCCATTATTCTGAAACTAATAAAAATTTGAGGATAAGTTACCTAGATGAGAATCTTCATATCACGAATTATCTATTGTAAATGAAAATATCTCATCCTTGAGATATAATTTATAATCATTTAAACTACCTATGATAGTGATACAAAATTATTGTAAATAAAAGTGATGAACTTCTGACTACTCATAATGTACACAATTCAGTTCATGTTATGTTGATGTATTTTTTGAGATGTAGATAATTTGTAATAAGAATTCTTTGAGTCTTTTATATATGAGAAATAAAGTATTTACATAAAAATGAAAACGACATGTTGACTTAACTCATATAATACTGTCTTTCTCCGGATTAAAAAAAAGTGCATATGTAAAAGCACACAAGTTCATATATAATTCTTATATATTAATATTCTCAAATATAATTTTTATTATTGCATTTTATTATATTGAATACTATAAGGGGGTGAGATTATTGTATTTCCTAATGTCTTTATTTTCAGAAAAATGCAATGAAAGATTATGGAGAACATAAGTCCAGATCCTGATGATAGTACTGGTAGATTTTCATTTGTGTGTCATTCAAACTTGTAGATATTCTTTAAGAAAAAAATAATTTTGATCATATTGATGCTCAGGTGTCCTGACTTTATGATAATCATTTAAATTTTCAGCAATTTCAGCTGCATTACAGACTGATTTCTGAAGTCAGCTAAAGTATATAGCCTCAGATATTAAATTAGACTGACCTTATCAATTACAAAAGTTACATTTCTTGTTAAATAGATTTTGCTTTATCTTGATCTTAACTATCCAGCAGAAAAGTATAAAAATGAAGCATAAAAAGTAAAACCATATTAACATGCTGAGCTGTGAAAGGCTCGTGAACAACTTCTGACATTGCCAGTCTTATGGAAAACCCACTACCTTTATGAACTACTGGACTATATTTAAATGTTTTGCTGAATTCAAGCACCTACTACACTTAAATGACAATGGAATACCCTAGTCTGACAAAACTAACCAAAAAAGGGGGATACAAATGAAGGACCATTTTGTATCTGTATATTCAAAATAGTTAGAATAGATATAAAGTTGCATTTTCTTAATTCAATGAATAGAGAGATTTGTTCTAATAGTGTTTGTGGAGAGGATATCATGTCTGCATCTTGTACTATGAATAACCACTAACAAGACAGTATGCAATGTATTAATTATTGAAACTGTGCTAGTAATTGGTTTTGAAACTGTATCATTCCATTTGTTTCTCAATCAAATTATTTAAAACAACAACAACAAATAGAATCAGACAGAAATGAAGTAATATACAACATTACATATATTACAGGTCTTCAAGATAAGAATAGCTAAGTAACAATGGTTGCTATATTATTTATTTTTATCATCAAATATGTTGTTCAGATTAACAAGTATATTTATGAAAAATGTTTTAAGCCATGTGTATTTTAATTTGTACCATAAGTTTCTATTTATATTGAGCATATAACTGTATTATCCACCTCTGTTTAGAATCTTTATCTGAGACAATAAGTTTTGTAAACTTAACAAAAAGAAATTAAATTATTCACTATGATTTAAAATGTAGCAGTTAATAGCACTGTTTGATACCTCTGTGATATGGTATTGTGTATATTAAATCAGGTACTCCTTATGTTTACTAATCACTCTACACAATGATTCATAAAAAGGTTATAGATTTCTATAGTAAGAGTAATTTGTAAGACACCAACTTAGGTTTGAGTAACAGGAAGACATTCTTTAAATAGAGAATTGTTACAGAATACAGATCACAGAAATTGACTCAAATAAATTCAATAATCAATAGTGTCAATGATTTGTCTTCATATATACTTTCAGTTCTGATAAGAAAAGCAAATCAGAATATTAACATATACAATTATTTTCTTTGCTCATCATTTCCTTTCCAGTTCTGTACCTTGTTCTTAGAGAAAATGGTGTTGTTTTTTCTTGCATGTGATGCAGAAAGGGAGCTCTTGACACCACTTTCTGACCCATGTTGATGGGAGCACAGGCATTCAATTTTCTCAAGAAAGACAAATTTTAAATTTATTTCTTAATATTTTTATTAGCCCGTGTTTGCAATACATAACGATTACATTCGCCATGGGGGATGTGCACTCATACATAACACATAATAATTTTGTCCCCTTCTTCTCCTTCCAACACTCCTTTGCCTCCCCATTCACAAAGCTCTATTTTCATTTTTTCTCCATATCTCTCTTATCATGAAATCAGTTTTTGCATAGTTTCTCCTACTTGAGTAACTTAATTGTAAATGAAGAGCAAAATAAAAGATACATAATATGAAGTAAGATGCTCTTTTTCAAATGAGGAGATGCACAGGGGGAGGGGAAATAAAAAAGGGACTTAACAATTCTTTTTTTTTTTTTTTTGCGAAACCGGGGATTGAACTCAAGCCCTTATACTTGCCACGGAAGTGCTTATTCCACTGAGCCATATCCCTGGCCCAACAATTCTTAAAGATGCTAGACTCATACATACAAGGGGGATAATATCATGAAATGGAAAGTCTTACAACCAATCATAAACACCATGGCATTTTTGTTATAATAATTACTGTCTTCCATAGAAATAAAGAAATTATATTAAGTTAATATGAACGCGAAAAATAGTTCTAAGACAATAACAGCAAGGCAGGGAAATCATTCCTGTCATAGGTCAAAATATTTATGGAAATAATACAATTATTTATGGAATTGATATAAGAATTAAAATAATGTGGTCACTAATATAATATTTGATATATAGTTAATGCAGTAGAGCCTAAAATACAGAAAAAAACATAAGCATTTCTTGGATCTTCATATATGACAAAATTGGTAAGGCAATTCATTAGGGAAAGAACATATTTTTTTATGACAAATTTTCTATTGAAGTATTTCACTACATAGATTCACTATCAAATTATATTAAATATTGAATATATTAAATAAAAATAATGTGCTACATAAATATATAGTAAAATTATTTGAATGTCAGAGAAAGCTCTACTGTCTGCTCTTATGGATAATAAGCCAGTCCACATAAAAATAATAACATACTGGAAAATACTTTGAGACACAATACTTAAATACTATATAAGATGATTAATGCATGAGTTATAGCTTACCAGAAAACAATTATGTAAAAATATAAAAGTGTAATATTTGGAATATTGTACATAAATAGCTTCAATAGATAAGAAGATAGTAGTAAGGAATATATATTTGACTACTACTTAAATATCAGTATGTATGACACAATTGATATCTAAGAAACATGAATTTGATCAATTATATTTTATATCCAAAAGATGAAAAGAAATGAAAATTAACATTTAAATTGTCAGCGGAAGGAAACAGACTTTGTATCGAATTCTAGAAACACTATTAGATATTGGAATTTTTTTAGCACTTTTGCAAAATTTAGGAAACATTAAATATATTTGCCCAGCAAGTAAACTTCTACAAAAAGACTTCCATGTGCACACAGGGATATTGGTTATCTGATGTGAGAATAAATCTTACAATGCAAAATTAATAGTAGTGGTAGCTCAGTTCTTGCTGGTTTGCACACAATTTGTTTTGCAGACAGAAGTATTTGGCAAAATTGTGCTTCTGCTTGTGAACTCTGTTGAACAATGAAGATGAACATAGCCTTTTTTGTAGAATCATGGGAAGAATTAAATTCATGAAGTGAAGTATCACAGTATGTACACTGATAGTGCAAAACAGTTACACAAAGAGCACATGGGACCAGCCAAATAGCTCAGTGGATTAAAGCATTTGCAAGAAGGCGCAGGGTTTGGAAATTTGATCTCTGGGCCTACTGTGCTGGCCCGGCCCCTGGGGCTTGCTGAGGCAACCATTGAGACTGAGCGTGGTGGCACACACCTGTAATCCCAGCTCTTGGGAGTCTGTAAACAGGGGGATTATTATGAGTCCGATCTAGTAGTGAGAACCTGAACACCCTGTAGACCCTTCCCTGAAGTACAAAAAAAAAGTAAATTTGAATGTATGAAGGTATCACATACATTAGATTTATTGTGTACATTGAATATCATAAAAAGAAACATTTTAAGGTCTCAATATTGAGCAACAAAGTCAAGTACAATACCAAAAATTGTCATTCATGTACATTTAAAACATTAGAATATTTTTTAATTTTACACTTTAGTAAATGTCATTTGAGCATAGATTAATAGACAACACCTAGTTACAATAATGGCTTGACCTATGTAATGGATTATAGTACAGGAAAGCAAATGTAAAGTCAAATTGAATTTGGTAAACATTTATAAAGTCATCCTCAATTTCCACTTCATGTGTACCTGTTTTTCTTTTTGCATACTATATTCTTTTACTCTTAAAATAATTTTTAAAATTTTCCCTATTATATTACTTATTAAATTTTATTGATACATGTTTACATTATATTACATTATATTCCTCTTGGAAATTGTGCTCTGCATAGTAAGAAGTCCCTCACTATTTTACGGTTCAACTTTTGTGGACTCACTGTTTCATGGGTTTCACAAAATACTAGTCTAAAATATTTAGCACAGATTTTTTTGTTATATAATAGGATTCTGCAGTATCATACAGTATATGTTTGTTGTTAAAATTATGTATGTTTACAAGTTTAGAAA
>NW_004524657.1:11635992-11644084 GCF_000260255.1 Octodon degus
TACCTTAGCACCAGGTCCGGATCTATGAAGTTCAGATTCCTCCAGGTGGGTGTTGTTTGGCTCTGGCTGTGTGCTCCACTTCTTTCTGCTGCAGGCATTAGAGTTGAACCCTTTGTGTCTCTCTGGGAAGATGTTCTGCTCCTGAATCAGCTGGATGGGTCTTGCCTCTAGCCTCTTTGCAGGAAGTTCTGCTGAAGGGCTCCCTGCTGGGCCTGCAGCCCACCGGGCCTGCGCTTTGGGTCTGTTCAGGATCCCGCGGCCCTGGTTGTCCTAAATCTTTGTTTTATACTCTCTCACATGCTTTATTTCATTTTTAAAGACAATGACTCTTTATTTAGCAAGTTACATTCAAGCATGTGGCATTAATAGAGTTTTTCTTTAATCAAGACGATTTCTTTAGCAAGAGTAAAAACATTTATTGTGGAAGAAGAATGAGGAAATAAGGGTGGGGTTCAGACAAGAGAGATCCCAAGTGGGTGGCTGCTGAGCTCACTTCTGAAAGAAGTCATACAGAGCCAAATGATGAGATTGATACAATGAGCCTTGCTTCACTCCTAGTCTTCATTTTAGTGGGTAGGAGAAGATGGCCCACCCCTAATGGGATAATGATTTCTTTATAAAGAAATCTCAAAAATGTTGTACTAATGAGCTCAGATGTCCATTCATCCCTTGGGAAAGCACATAGATCTGGCCATGGCCTTACTCTGCTCTAGATGTGCCTCTCCAACCACAGGTTTGATGTGTTCTCATCTTGTGCACTGACTCTCTTTAGGGACCTGCACTTTCTGACTGCCTATAACATTTCTACCAACTAAGCTGTCTATAATATCCCCTCCTGTGAAGCAATGTCTCTAACTACCATGAGGCAGCAAGGGGCAAAGACTGTTCTGGCTACTTCTGACTGGAGGGTTCACACTTCTGATTGGCAATCAGATTCTCCACCAAAGGTCTACTACAGGCCCTCAATAGACACATGGCATTCTTTTCTTGGGTAGGCATACAGCTTTACCTCTGGAGGAAATAAACCCAAAGAAACAGTTAAATATGCATGGGCCAATTAACGAGATCAATAAGCCCAATATGAATACAACCAACATATGTTTCCACCTAGAAAAACGAGGAACAACCTCCCACAAAAAAGATTAAGGAGAAAGTTCATGGAATTTCAGGTACTGGTAAGGCATCAACCTGTCATTTAACGACTTGAACAGTCAACAAGATATTATCAGAAGGATCACCAGTGAACACACAAAATTCAGTGTGTGAGCTGAGGAGATAGTCCAGGTGAATAAGCACCTGCTTTGGCAAGCTCAGGTCCTGAGTTTAACCCCCAGTACCACCAAAAAACAAAAACAAAAAAATCAACAGCTCAGCTTTTATAATTTCATAAGTACCCTCTTGTGCTGCTGGTAGGATATCTAATGCCATCCAATTTTATAGGACAGTTTTTCTCACTAATTTCACCTATTCATTTAGGAAAGTGAGACTAGTTGACACACCGTTTAAGGCTCTCTGAGTTTAGTTAGTCAAGGCCCTGATATGTTGTTGCATGACATCCTCTAGTGGTAGGGAGGGGATAAACATAGAAGTCAAATGATCATTTCAATGAAATATGCATCTAGACCATCAATGTCATAGGTGGGATTAATTTGTGTATTTATTGATGCTTTTAACACTCCTGTCACTAAGCCATGCAAATCTCAGTGTGTCTCCCTATCCATCTAGGGTGTATCTAGGGCCACAAATTGGCTCCACATGAGTGATGAGTGCCACTGGGGGTGTCCTATCTAATTCCAGGGAGAGTAAGCCAGTCTGTTGTAAACCAGTCTTCAACTGTAAAGTTATGGTGGGCATACATGGCTCTCAGGGGTTGTCATTCTGAAATATTCAGTAGAGTTAGACTAATGAGAACAGGAGTGATTTCTCTGTTTCCAGTGTAAGGGCACCTTTCTACTATTATCCAATAGTTGAAATTAACAACATATAATCATCATTAGCAACTGACTTCCCTTCACTGAGTTGTGAGCCATAGAGGTCTTTATTATTATATTGTACTCATGAATATCATTATCTTAAATAGTTGATATACTTCCAAAATTGTATTCACCTTCTCAGTTCAAAATCTTTACCTCATTTCATAACTAACAAATAATATTCCTGGTCCCTCTTCTGTTACTTTTTCTATTAAGAATTTAACGTTTTTTTCTTTAACTATACACTTAAAAACAGTTACATTTTTAAAACCTATGCATGCCATTTTTCTCCTGAACCGTATGTTTTGAATCTTTACACTGTGTAATCCACATTTCTTCAGGAGCTCTCTTTTTTGATACAAGTCATGGAATACAATCTATGTATCATTTATGCTTTTTCTTTTCTAAAATATTGATCAAAGAAAAGCTGAAATACCACATGGGTTTAAAGGTCTTTCAATCAATGAATAGGACTTCAAATTTTGGTTTGACTTTTATTATCACTCAAATCAAAATACTGGTTATGTTCTATAGGTACAAAGAGCCTGCTCTCGTTTGTCTTGTGTTTTTCATTTCTATTCTTGCATTGGCTCAACTGTATCTTTCCAAAACAAAGTACTTATACAACATGAATATGAGAAAAACATACTTGTATATCTCATTTTTTTCTGTATTTTATGCATAAATTTCTCTCTATACCACTTAGACATGAAAGTATTCATGTAAAAGAATTTTAATGAATGAATTACATTATTTCACAAACTGCTCACACTTGAAATACTTTAATTTTACAACACTATAGTTCTTGAATTCTTACTAAATCTTGTCTGCATATGAAGTATTATGTTTTATTGCTTTAGCATCTGCAATATAATGTACTACTAAATTCCTTCAAAAGAAACAGAATCAGTGCTGTCCAGGAAATGGCTTGTTCGTAGTCAAATCCTTCTGGTAAGGAAATGGTATTGTTTTCTTAGGAGAAATTAACAGTTCTATTCCATCAACACCTATTTCTCAGTAACTAGAAGACTGCTGCTGAATATGGAAATGAAGTCAGGTAAATGAGATGGTATGATTCATTTAAGATGGTACTTCTTCCTCTCATAGCCATAAATTATTTTCTGCAAGCTGCTCATTTGCTTCCTTTTCACGTCTTTTTCTTCCTCCTCTGCTTTCTTTTTCTTCACTATTCAACTCCATACTATTAAAAAATAGAATAATAAAAATGGCTTCAAAAATCACATGCTACAGTTATTGAAATATAGAAGAACATCTACATGCATAGTTGAAGTATGGAAGCCACTGGAAGGACCCTGAAGCCTGTAGAGTTTTGCGTAAAGTTTCCTCCTGTATCCCAGTTGTCAGCAGCAAAGACAAAATGTGCCCTGTATAATTCCCTTGCCTGCTAGAGGATAAACACATGATATTACAAGAGCACTTTCTCTTGTAATAGTCAAATTCTTAGCCTTGTAAGACTCAAGGGGCTAAATTTCTATAACTCATCTTGCTTCCTCTCCCGAGTTTGAAACCAACGGAGAATACTAGCCATGGAGATGCATATGAAAGCAGCATAAATGTGTGGTCATTTGTTTTGATATTTGCTTCAAGAATTAACCTCTTTCATGTAGTCTAAAGTGGAAATAGAGAACTATGTGTTTTTAACTGGTTCAAAGCCTTTCCCTGTAAGGCTGCTCTTTATAAAGTTTGAAAAATATGACATACTGAGCACAAGGTATTCCAAAAAAGGGAATTCTTAAGAATTCTTGGTGAAATCTTTCTTCAAGGTCTTCATTAGGAGAGGATGGATAAGATGAGAGAAAAAAGATAACACATTGTTCTTTGTAAATTCAAGGAAGAGAAGATATATGAATACCCTTTCATCAAGTGGTTCACAGTAAGGCTTATTACTTCATTCCCAGGCCTTCAGGGAAATCAGGGTATGTGCGTGTGAAATTTATGTTGTCCTTTGTGAAAAGCATTATCATGTGCTTTCTTAATAGAAAATAATGAATACTTTTACATAGGAAAATTTATCATAGCTGACCAAGCTATGAAGAAGAGAAACAGTACTGGAATCATCCTTTAGGGTTATTTAGAATCCAGTATGATTATAAACCTTTGGTTCTTTTACCCTTTTATTTTTGTTTTTCTTTTTCATTTTATGTATTTGATACAAGGTCTCATAACACAGTTCAGATTAGTAGTGACCCTCCTGTTTTCAGCCTCTCCAGTGCTGGGATTACAGGTGTGCACCACCGTGCCCCAATTCATTCGCCAATTCAGCATTCCTGGGGGCAAGGCCAGTACCGCATACAGGACTGGGGACAGACCCCTGGTCCCTTCTCTTGCTAAATCTTTTAGTTTTTAAATCACTATGCATAGAAAACTATTCTTTACCTTTACTTGGTAACATGTTTCAAATGTTTGTGTCAATTAGTTGTACTCTTGGAGTTATTAAAGATCTTAGTGTATTTATTTAGAAGTGTCTATATTGTACTTGTACAATTATGGTAATATCAGGCATGTGTAAGATGGTGCAGAATGTACTGCTAAGATATGGAAGTTTTAAACAAAATCAGACTAGATAATAAAATTAATCTGAAGGAACCAAAATACTAAATTCCTTAATTGAATATGGTTATATACACTTTTAAAATTATTTTTAAAAGATTATCCCATCAACAGGAACCATGCTAAGCATTTTTGGAATTCTCTGTGATCAACTTTATTATCTAAATGATTAACATATGTTTGTGCCATAATCTGTTATTAAATCTGAATCATGCGGGAATAATTACTTGTTTTGAAAGTAATAATACCTTTTAAGTTCATAAGAATTAGTCTTTTGTGATGGATACAGATAAAGTAGATGCATTAAAGTAAGTGTTCTTTCCTACCATCAAATTATCCTATATTTTCCAGGAAATTCAAGCAATGCTTATTTTTCGTTTTGTTTTGCCTCCTATTTATGATGCCTTTTGAAGTAGAGAATGCATTCTACTCATTATACAAACTTTTAAATATTTTACTACCTTTGAGTTCCATGCTTCTATTAATACTGTTTTTAGCATTATACTTTATATCATTTATAGGCGATATGAAAAAAAGTGCCGGGGAGGTAGCTCAGCAGGTTAAGTGTCTGCCTGGCAAGCACATGGTCCTGAGTTTGATTCCTGGTACCAGGAAAAAAAAACAAAGAAAAGAAAATGCCTATTAGAATTTAGGTTTTAAATAGAGAATGAACAAATGTCATTTGCGAAGTCAGAATATTTTCATTTATGTGGAAGATAATAACTAAATCTGAAATAGATTAACTGTCCTGGTTACTTTTCTCTTATTTCCAAGACAAAATACTCAACACCACAAATTAAGCAAGGAAAGGATTATTTAGCTCATAGTTTGTGGAGTTTTCAGTCCACACTTGGCCAGCTGCAAGGCACATGGCAAAGGACAGCAGTTCAGGGTAGCTGAAAACAGCAAAATAGCAAGAGCAGAAGGGAAGGAGCAGGGGTGGAGAGCAAGCCACCTTGCCTGCCTTGTACTGAGTTCAGGCTATCTACTCCAGGGCAGGAGCAGCACTCACACTCATAATCCCAGTAACACTCACACCCATAATCCCAGCAGCATTCACATCCATTATCCCATTATTGGATCATGAATTAGTTGCAAACTCTGGAAGCCCACCTCATGATGCATGAGGGTTTGGGAGTACATATAGACAGAAACCATAACATTAGCCATATTATATAAAAATAGTAACAATCAAAAAAATGTGTCTTCACAAATACGGAGATTTCATAAAGAGCTCACAAAAGCTGCTGATCAAAAGTATCAATTACAAAAGGAGAAAAAGGTGTAAGTGATGAAAGATGCAGTAACAACAAAGAACATACACATATATGTACATTCTTTAACCATATATATAAAGTTCTTAATAAAATTAGAAATAAATTCATATGTAATATATGAACATTATAATACTTATTTGTATATATTTAGTGATCTAAAATAGAATACTAAAATACCTCTAATTTCATATATTTTATCTTAACTTACTAAGCAACTTTAATATTATACACCAAAGGATATATAAAGGTAATAAGAGTAAAACTAGCTTTATAACTATGGAATTTACAATTTTTTGTGTATATTACACTTGCCTTAAGCTATAAGAAAAGATTCAATAGCCTAATTTACCACCTAAGGAAAAGTAGAAGAGAAAATAAACTCAAAGCAAACAAGAGAGAAATAAGCATGAGAGGCGAAGACAATGTTTACATGCCTTTATATAGCATTCATGGGATGCCTGAGCAACAGAGAAATAAGCAATGAAGGAAAATGATGATCTGCCAACAACTGATTAAAAAACACAGACCGCCAATGTCATAAATAAAACAATGAATGAATTTAAAGCAAAAAAGGCCACTAAAAGTTTAATGACAAGAACTATATGCTCATAAATAATGTAATTTTAGATATGGATGGATTTTTCAAAGCTAGAGGGTCCTAAAACTTCATCAATGTGAGACATTCTGTGTAATTCTGAAAAGATCAGTGGAACTTAATTGGTCATTAAGAGCTCCTAAAATAATTACATAAGTTCAGATCATTTTAATGAAAAATTCTACCATTTATTTAAGGAAGAATTAAAACCAATTTTATATATCTTCCAAAAAAATAAGAAGAAAAAATAGTTCTTATTTATGATAATGATATATCCAATTTAATAAAAAATAGAAAATAATGGTTGAAAATAGGAAATTAGAAACCAAAACATCAATGTAACTAAATACCAAAATCATAAAAATATGTAGGTATTTTAATCCAGCAAAGATTAAAAACAATTATATATTAGGAAAAAAAGAGAGGCTAGGTGTGATGCTGTATGTGTGAGTGAGATAAAGGCCATTCTAAACTACACAGTGAGATTTCATCTCAAAATCACAAGACACAACAAATCTGAAACAAAATACTTAAATTGCTCTTGATATGTTTTTCTAGATATGTAAGGAAGAAATGATGGCAAAGGACAGCAGTTCAGGGTAGCTGAAAACAGCAAAATAGCAAGAGCAGAAGGGAAGGAGCAGGGGTGGAGAGCAAGCCACCTTTGTGTTATTTGTGTGTGTTATTTGTGTGTGTGTGTGTGTGTGTGTGTGTGTGTGTGTTTTAATTTTAGGAAAGGGTCTACAGGGTGTTCAGGGTCTCACTACTAGATCTGACTCATAGTGATCCTCCTATTGACGGCCTCCCAAGACCTGGGATTACAGGCCCTTACCACCAGGCCCAGATTCAATTGCCATCTCAGTGCACCCCCAGGGGAAGGGCCACATAGCAGGCCCGGGGATTGAACCCTAGGCCCCTGCACCTGCTTGCAAGTGCTGTGATCCACTGAGCTATTGGGCCATCCCCAGAAGCTACAATATTTAGAAATGACCAACTGACATAAAATAATATTTCAAAAAGCTAAGAATGAAAATGTGATGGTGCAGAAAATCATTTGACAGGGTCCAATACACATTCAAAATACAATATCTTACTAGAGTAACAACAAATGGGAATTCTCTTAAGATCTCAGATAGTATATATAAAACCCTACAGCCAAGATCTCATTGAATCATAAAATATTTAATGCTTTGCTACTGATTTGGGGAACAGATAAAGGCATGTACTCTTATTCTTCTTATTGCACACAATAAATAGAAATTCTTGTGAAAGAAGTTCAAACAAGAAAAAAATGAAACATATAAAATTAAAGTGTAATCATTAAGTATTGTAAACATATACTAATAAAAAGAGAAAAAGAGAAATAAAAAATTCTACATGAAGTTTATAAAATTATTTATAAACAATTTCAAGGTATGCACAAAATAATTCCTAGGTATATATGAATTAAAGAATAGGAATAATATAACTTTAAACTAATTCTGGATATGAAGATTAATCATAAAATATGACATTTTTATGAGTCATTCCATTCCTATGACATCTCAAAATGTTAAAATAATAAAGATTTTCAGGATTACCAGTGGTGTGAAGTTGGGCGAAGAACTTAAAGTATTTGTAAACTATAGCAAGAAGGATTCTTCCTATAAAAATTTGCTGTACCTTGCCTATGGCGA
>NW_004524657.1:11644359-11645151 GCF_000260255.1 Octodon degus
ATTAACTTATCTGATTTTCACTTATTGCAGGGGTGGCTGGAATTTAACCTCTGCAATAAGTGAAGGACCACTGTACATGAAACATTTTCATTCCTTCCTTTCCTCTCCTTCTATCTCCCTTTGTCCCCTGGTCACCTTCCCTTTTGCTGAAGATCTGTCTCCCTATTTCATTTTTCCTTTTATTTTTCTCTTTAAAATATTCATTTTAATCATATTTCCCCTCTATCGACTCTTCATTTAAGACTGAATGACACATTTATGCTTCTTGTTAATTCCCTTTGAATTCATTTTAATTTTCTCTTGTCTTTGAAGGAGTTTTTTCATTTCCTTGAGTATACATTGTTACTGTTATTAAATTCTCTGTTTTGTATTCTTTTAGATTTTTAATTTAAGTCTTTATTGAATTCTGACTTAAATATCAGGAGAGAATAATAAAATCTATAATAATTTTCAGATTAGTCATACACCACACCATGCTTACATTCATAAACTTTGAGACAGACTGGTTATGATAAATCACTTAAATTACACACTAAAAGGAAAGACAAAGTGTATGAAAACATGATAAAATAAGCATCTTTTCTAAAATAAATGAGATCTCTAAAGTTTAACTTTCATTGGTATCCCTGCATCCAAACTTCATATTTCTTTGCAGACTATTTTCCAAAATCTTTATAGATAAATTAGTACATTAACTTGAGTGATCTGATAGATAAATGCAAACTCTCCCAGTTTACATTCTGTATTCTAATTTTCATTTTTACTTCTAATGATTATCTTTAATTTTTTATA
>NW_004524657.1:11652163-11653712 GCF_000260255.1 Octodon degus
ATAATAATAATAATAATAAAATAAAATACACTTCATTATTCTTTAGAACTACATGTGAATCAAAAATTCCATCCAGTAGAAAGATGAAGAAGAGTTTAAACAAAAGTTCATTTGCAGAGCTGTTGAGATGAAGAAATTTAATTCCTCTTTTATCATTTTTAACCTGAGACAAATTTCTCTTCAAACAGTGAAGGGTAAAGGTAAAAAACATGATTTGAAAAACAAGGTGGTTAATACCAGTGATTTGCCTGATCTAATATTATTTTTATTCATTGGTATAATTAACTATCATAAAAATTGTAAAAGGTCAGTAAGGAAGCATAAAAACATGGAATTAAAATATAGAAAATGTGGGTCAGCAAGTATTGTTTCCCTGTTTAATCAGAGAATGTAAAAATATAGTAATGCTAAGTTCTGAGTTATTCCACCATGGACTTGCTTTTAAGTTCTTTGTTTTATAAAAATATCAATGTTTTAACTTAATACGAGTAACATTTCATTTCAAAATGGGCAAGAGAAAAATCAAGTCGTACATTATATGCTATGGCCCATTGCCACTGTGAAAACCAGCACAATTTCAGGGGCTTTAACCATGCAATTTCTTTTCTCACAATTATAGTGATGAGAAGCAGGTCTCATGCTAATGTCAAGGTGTCAGTAAGGCTGTTCTCCTGTTAAAGGCTCTAGGGAAGATCTGTTTCTTGCTTTGTCCAGCAGCTCTCCAAGGCGGCCTGCCTCCTTACACCAACTCCTTTCTTCCCTTGATGGCACAATTCCATGCTCTGCTTCAATTTTCATGCCTCCTTCTCTGACTTTGTCCCTTTCCCTCTCTGCTGAAAGGAACTTTGTGATTACATTAAGCCCATAAAGGCACTGCTGAGTAGCCTTTCTGATCCTTAACTTAATTTTTCTAGACAATCTTTTCTTGCAACATAAAGTAATATGGTCATAGGTTTCTGTGATTAAAAGTGGACAACTTTGAGGATCATGTTTCTGTTTACCTCATGAGTGAATTAATAATAATCTTCACATTTTAATATATAAACTCAAGATGAGGCTATCACTGAGTAGAGTCCAGGAAATAGGTAGTGTTAAAGGCACTGCCCCAGAGTTTTACAAGAATTTCGCAATAGAAGTGTATTTTACAGGCTATATAAATCTGGAATGATGGGAATGCTTTAGCTTTAAAATAAAAATGAAATCTATTATAATTTGTTTCCCTGTAAAATAGTATGTTGACAAATACTTTGCATATATTGGATAATCAGCTGGAATTTTCATGTGAAGACTTTTGTTTGTCTTTTCTCATAGCTAAGACAAAGTACTCATCACTAGAAATTAAAAGAGCAAAGGTTTATTTAGCCCACAGGTTGTAGAGGTTTCAGTCCAAAACTGGCTCACTCCAAGGTGGAACAGCTTCACCAAGGAGTGCAACTCATAGTGGGTAGAAGACAGAAAAGCAACAAGCTTGGAGAGAGAGAGAGAAAGAGGAGAGAGAGAGAGGGAGAGAGAGAGAGAGAGAGAGAGAGAGAGAGAGAGAGAGAGAGAG
>NW_004524657.1:11653812-11654531 GCF_000260255.1 Octodon degus
TTTTTTGTGGAGCCAGGGATTGAACTCAGGCCCTTGCGCTTGCCTTATTCAACTGAGCTATCTCCCCAGCCCCTCTCTTTTTACTTTCAATGTGCAGATTTGTTTTTGTTGGGCCTCAATTTTTGAATGCCATTTTATTTTTTATCATAAATATACAAACTTTAGTCAAACAGTAGAAATTCTTGGCCATTCAGAGCACCTTCCAGAGATTGGATTTTAGTATATTTTATGATAAGATATGTTTAACACATGAAATATGCTATCAATGAAGTAGAGATTATATCTAATTTTGGATTCTTACAAGATATCAGATTACCCACCTGACTGCTTCAGTAAGAAATTAAGTAAAATATCCTGTGCTTTGTTTTCTTTATCATTATTAAAAAAAAAAAAAAAACCTGAAATCTCTGTAAGCTCTCTTTTTTGTTTCCTGGTTACTTTAAATTCTTTTTAAATCATGAAGATGTTCTTTTAACTTTTCTTAGTGTTTGTCTACATGCCCTCTGAAACTAAATGTGGAATATGTTCCCAGAAATATAAAACTCTTAACATAATCATGCTAAATCTTTGGTTTTTTTTTTTTTTACATCAGTTATTTTTATTTTAAAGAAAAAAAAATCAATGGTACAACATCTCAAAACAAGATTTTAGGAGAGTAACAATGGTTAGTACATTGTATATTGTTACTGCCAAAGTAGTTTCTCATATTACAAGATATA
>NW_004524657.1:11654631-11666124 GCF_000260255.1 Octodon degus
AGAGACAGAGAGAGACAGAGAGAGACAGAGAGAGACAGAGAGAGACAGAGACACAGAGAGAGACAGAGACAGAGACAGAGACAGAGACAGACAGAGACAGAGACAGACAGAGACAGAGACAGAGAGACAGAGACAGAAACAGACAGACAGACAGATAGACAGACACACAGACAGACAGAGAGATCTTCCTGTTTCTTATATTGTATATTTTATGCAGGTTACCTTCCCTAGGGTGGAAGCAGCACCACCATCCAAAATCCTATAATTGGATCATGAATCAATCCCAAACCCAACCAGCCCATCCCTGTGACTGCATGAGGCTTTCAGCATACATCTAGATACAAACCATAGTGCGATTGACTGTTATCATTAAAAAAAATAAAGTATAGGGCTGGTGAGACAGCTCAGAAGATTAAAGTGCCTGCTTAGGCAGCTGCAGGGGCCTGGGGTTTGATCCCCTGCCTGCCTTGCTGGGAGCACCCTCAAGAGGCTCTGAAATGGTAATTGAGACTGGGCGTGGCAGCACAAGCCTTTAATCCCAGCACTTGGGAGGCTGAAAAACAGGAAGGATCACTAAAAGTCTAACCTGTGTAGTGAAACCTTATAGATCCTGTAGACCCTGTACTAAATACATAAAAAGTATATAAAACTGTATAATATAGCATAGATAACCATATTACAGCTATATTAATATACTTTCATTGTAGTTCACACAAGATGTGGGATTTCTCATTTTGAGTGCAATACAGTGTTTTTTGTTTGTTTGTTTTTTTTTGTTTTTTGGTGGAACCAGGGATTGAACTAAGGCCCTTGTGCTTGCCAGGGAAGTGCTTATTCTTCTGAGCCATCAACCCAGCCCCTGAGTATGATACAGTGTTGCATGTTTAATAATTGACAATAAAACATTTTCAATGTGAATGATGAATGTAATAGTTGAAAGCATTAAAATTCAATTTTAAATAAATGATTCATAATTATGATGATAATTACTGAATTTTACCGCTCCCCAGTAGAAGAAAAACCGGCCTCTTCTGAAATGATAAATTATTCTATAGTACTGCACATCAAATTGTTAAAAACAACTGCAATTGTGAGCTCTCCTTTGGTCAAGTGGCTACAAATTAATGATCTATGGAATATGTGCTTGGCCCCTTCATTTCATCTATAATTTACAATGTGGATCCAAAAAGAAAAAGAAATATCCTTCAGCGTGCAGACTGCAGTGGTTTATAAGATACTCTGCATGAAGGGAGGCCATTTACATATGTAAACTGTATCTGTTTGTAATGCTTATGTACTACAAGTCATTTGTCATTCATTCTAGCTATTTAACTTTATATTAAAATATTGCAAAATGTTTGGTGAGTGAAATTTATACTATTTGGAGTTTCTGTTTGTAATACTATTTGAAGTCAAAAAATTTCTCCAAGAGAATTAGATTTTAATCCACATGTTCAAAAAACACATTTTAATAGGGTTATGTTCTGAATACTAATTAGAAGTAATGATTTTAAGAAATTTTGTATTATGTCAATATTCTGAAACACCGATTGTAATCATACAATTTTATAAAATGAAGTTTTTTAAGGAAAGTAGTTGAGTATAAAAAATCCCTAAACTGATTTACTGATGTTTAAATCAATAGATAGAGAAATATGCAACTTATTCTTCTTCACATACTTTATGCTCACATTTACTCTTCTAAGATAGTAATGAAATCAATCATGAAAATTTTTTACTAAGATTCTAGCTGTCAGAAAGATAAATAAACTTAGAAATTTCTAAGAAAATCTGTGAGAATCATACTTGAGCCAAGGAATACATTTTTCAGGCTAATAGGTAGATGTTTAGCACATATATTTTTTCCAGGACATTGAAAATTATGAATTTAGGTAATTAATACAAGATAATGATTTTTTTTTTTAATTTTTTGGCAGAACAGAGGATTGAACTCAAGCTCTTGAGCTTTCCAGGGAAGCATTTATTCTACTGAGCCATCTCCTTGGCCCCACAAGTTAATGATTATAATAACTGTGTATTACAAATGTTATAATAAAAAGTAAGTTATTATACATCCCTAAATAATTTTAGCAGGGGGCGTCATGTAACACACACACGTAAAAACCCTAGCTTACCAGAATGAGCAAGAAGATGGGATGAAGCACACACGAAAGACGCAAAGGAAGAGAGTTCTGCTACTGAGGGCAGCTGCGCTCTCAAAAAGACCATGACAGCACTAAGGATGTCTACTTTGACTAAACATTAAACTTTTAGTTCATTAGAGTATTTTTAGTTTTCTTTTAAGAGTTACCAATTATAAATTTTTTTTGTAATAAACTGCTATGAAAATTTTATTTTCTGAAAAGTAATTTACAAAAAGAATGCTTAATTTAAGGATTATGTTCTTATAAATAAAATTACATTGGTTTAATCCTCTGAAAGATGATACATCCTCCTGGAGTAACCAGAGGCTTCTCAGAATCAGGACTTCTTCGATGCTTCGATTTCATCCCATAGTACAGCCTGAATTTTTGAGGGCATCTCGTAAGTACAGCAAGCTGTCATCCAGCCGTTTCTCTAATTTGACCACCTGGATCTCATGGATTCGAGGATTGTACAGATCAAAGCAAATCTCAACACCTTGTCTTTCAATAGTATTCCTAAGAGTAAAAGTAGCTCCGAGTCCACTTCCTGATCTCTGGATACAAATTCCCAGAAACTGGCTGATTTTTCCTTGGGCATACGGGTCAGCTGTAGTAACGCGTAGTATGCTTCCTTCTACATATTGCACTGTCAGAAGTACCCCAAAAGGGTAAGAATACAGACATGTGAAGAACAATCTCTTATACAAAGAAAACTAAACCTCCAACTAACAAGGCAGAAAGAGTCCAGCTCTTACTGACCAACATAGAACTCTGGGATGTGGAGCACTTTTCTCCTTTCTAACATATCTTTTCTTTCTACTTGAAATTTCAGAGGATCTGTTCTTCCCCTTGGAGGAATGAATTCAGGACTCAAGAATAAAGTGCAACAGAGGACAGCCCAGGAAGCAGCACTCTAGGCACTGGGAAACTCATGGCCGAGCCCAAGGTGGCCCCGTGTCTGCCAACACAGGCCACCATGCTGGCTCGTACAAGTCCACCAATTATAAATTTGACCTTTCTTGTGAAAGGAGCATTTTACACTGCTAGAAAGGACTGTCGAAAGATAGTAGAAAAGAGTTCTTTTCCTTTGGTCTAATAATTAAAAACAAATGATATTTCAGGTGTAGAAATTGGCCCTTCTTTCCTTCCTTACAGCCTCCTCCCTTCCTTCCCCACTCCTTCCATTCACCCCTTTTTCTTCCCTCATCTCTTTCTACCTCCTCCACTTCACCTCCCTCCCTCTCCTCTTCTTCATACCTTCTGTTTTTCTTCTGCTTCTTCTTTCTACCTTCTATATTATTAACTTCATCTAAAAATTTAAGTGAAAAACTCAAAAGTGAGCTTGAGAAAGAACACAAGAAGGTCAAGAGAAAAAGCTTCAAAGTGAATGACTCAGAAAATACAGTAAATCAACCTTTGTATTCTCCCCAGATTTGAGCTCTTATCATCTTCCAAAATGAAACTGAGGGGAAAACAGAAGGAAAAATGGGGACAGTAAATTATTCTGAAATATTTCCCTGATCTAGTAACCAAATTATCAGGAATTTCATTATTAAAATGTGTTAGCAATTGCAGTAATTTAAAATTTAGACAAACAAATTAGTTCCATGTTGTGCTTTGTTAAATTTGAGATAAATTCCTGATCAATGTGTAATTTATGTGGGAAACTTTTTAAGAAAAAAGAACTATGTAATATATGAAATAGGAAAACTTCAAAACTGCATTGTGACTAAGGGTTGGTGGTAATGTGGACTTACATATTTATTTAAAATATTCAGGGACTGGAGAGATAGCTCAGTGTCTAACTGCCTGCCTGGCAAGCTCAAGGACTGGAGTTCTTTCCCAGGTACTGCATGCCATTCCAGCCCCAGAACCCCAGCTGTGATGTTCTGGCCACAGAAACCAGGCAGGGTGGCCCATGCCTGTAATTCCAGCATTGGGGAGACTGAGACAAAAGGATCACTCTGATTCCACACTGTGTAGGAAGATCCTGAACCAAGTAAATAAATAAATAAATAAATAAATAAATAAATAAATAAATTCATGTGAAAGCGATGCTTAGTGGCCCATGACTGTTATCCCAGCCCTTGAGAGAGGAGGCAGGGTAACCTCATGAGTTTGAGGCTAGCCTGGACTACATAAGGAAGTTCAGGCTACATAATGAGACACTGTCTCAATAAATACACATGTAACTAAATAAGTAAATAAATATATATTCATATATATTTACATTTCTTCAACTTTTAGTTTAGAAGGATGCTCAGAACATTCTTTTTTAGTTATATCTTCAAGATTGTAGTAAAAAGTCATGCAGATAAGCTATATTTAGCACTTAATTTTTTATTAAGTTTATCAGCGCATTTTATACATACATAATTATCATAGGGAATTTGTACTTCTACATGACATCTTTTGATCCCACTTTCTTCCACAGTCCCATCTCCATCCTTCAATCCCAGTTCTCCTCCCTATTTACAAAGCTTTGTTTCCATTTTATCCTTTTTTGAAATCACGTGAGCTCCAAATGTTGTTTGGGGGTGTCAAAGAAGCATTTAGGTCATCAGCTTTGTTGGGATCCTTTGCAGGTGAGTCCATGCAGTCGCTCTGATGCACAAGCTTCCTTACAGGACTGGGATCACTGAAAGAAAAATTTTCTGTCTTTTTTTTCTATTTTGCGGGAGCAGATAGTTCATTTTCACTGTCTTTTTATTAGTACCTTGGGATATATAATTGTTTGCATTCATTGTGGATGTCCACAACATGTCTCATTTCATTTTTACTCACTTCCCTTCCCCTGTCCCTTCCACCTAGCTCTGAATCTTTTTGTTTTTTGCAAAATATAATTCTTTTTTCACAAATCAGTACAAAGTTTGAGTTCTTCAATAATACTAACAGTCTATTCAGTAGAGCATCATGGTTGACAGGATAATGAATGTGAAATTAATATATGTTTGTTGTCTATGAGTGCAGCAGCTTTTTTTTTTTTTTGCAGAACCGGGGATTTAACTCAGACCCTTGCGCTTGCCAGGGAAGCGCTTATTCCACTGAGCCATCTCCCAGGCCCTAGTAGCTTTGTTTTGAAGACAAATACTAAAGGGACTTCTGAAACTATTTTGAACAATAGGATTATTGTTAGTGTACATGCACTACTATGAAAATGAATACTTTCAACGAAATTTGGTTTATGTTCTTTTGTTCATTTGTAATTGGGATGTATTATTTTGTTTTCATGCTTTATAATTGACAATAAAACTACTCCACAAGTTTTGGGCCAGTTTTTATAACGGCATTCTATGAATGCAAAGGTCTATTGACATCTCTTATAAAAATATATTGAGGGAATCAGAAAACAAAAATATTGAAGTGTTATCACTGTAAGGAAAAAGTTTTAAAATATAAGCATGTGTTCACTTGTATCAAGGGGGTATATATGAGGTATATGTTATATATAACTACATCTAAGGATTTTATGTCTTTACTGTAGTATGTTGGTATATTGTCCTAAATACTATATCACATCATTTTGGAAGGTTTATGTATTTGGACATTTTCTTCTACCTTCCCAAATAGCTATTTTAAGCCTGAATGATACTTTTCCTAAAACATTTTTTAAAATTACTGATAGTGAAATCCAAAAGTACTTAACAAAAAAAGATAAAGCCAGTGCTTGCTAGAAAGAAAAGTAGCATTTGAAACAAGTGTTGCTTTTACATATGTGATACTGGGAGCTGCAGGGCCCTGGAGCAAGTCCACTTCGCTTTCAGTCCTTGGAAAAACCTTGTAACTTGCTAGTGAATGAGTCCATCGATACTTAGTGTTGCCCACTCTCATTTATCCACCATATTCTGCGTTTTCTCTCTGATCATCTATATAAAAAATGAGAAAGTAGTTTTGAATGAAATAATAAACATTTGAGAATAAATACAATAACTTTTCAAAGAAAACATAGTATTGCCGCCAGTGAGATAACTCAGTGAACTAAGCGCCAGAAAAGCGCAGGGGTCCAGGTTTGATCTGCGCGTCCACGTGCTGTGCTGGCCCCACACCCGGGCGTGCTGAGAGGGCATTTGAGACTGGGCGTGGTGGCGTATGCCTGCAATCCCAGAGCTGGGGAGGCTGAAAACAGGAGGATCACTATGAGTCCAGGCTGTGTATTTATACCCTGTACTAAAACATGGAAGGAAAGAGAGAGAGAGAGAGAGAGAGAGAGAGAGAGAGAGAGAGAGAGAGAAAACAAAATATTTTCATGAAAATGTGATTCAAGGAACTCTACGATCTTCAGACATTGACATTAGCATGTCTCTTAGGCTCAGAAGACATATAGCATAAGTATTAATGATAATTTAAAGTTTGATATCCTACACAAGTTAACTATCCTTTTATTGATGTGTACAATTTGAAATTGCTGTTCACTGTTGAATATGCACAACCTCATTCAAAATAGCAGTGTGTGGCATATATTTTATTACATGCATGAAGAAACAAACATTTTTAAATTGCAGAATTTTTATGGACCAAGAATAAGGTAGAACTACATTACATATAAGTATCCATTTGTTCATACAACTCCGTAGGACACTGTTGTGAATTAAAGTGTCAAGAGATATGATAAAAGACTGTGTTTTTCCCAAGTAAGCATATATAGATCACATCTATAGGAAAATACTCCTAAATTCAGTCATTATAATTTATAGAATATTGCATAGACCAATTCAAACTTTTTCTTATGCTCATTTAAACTTCAAAGAGTTTCCCCATTATATAACAAATTAGTCACTTATAGGGGACCTCTTAATTGCTTCAGCTTTAATGACCATATTTTAATGAGTAAAATAGTATTACTGTAAGTAATCCCCTCAGAAATAATGTATAAATATGGTAGTTCCCAGCACTATGATGTCATACCACCTACAAATACAAGAAAAGAAATATATTTTTTGAATTGAGTTTATAGCTCTCTTGTGTATACTTTTAAGCCACAGACGAACACTGATAGCTATTTTTTGACAGAATCCATTGCAAATCTGTAATTTCTATCAAGTATGAGAAAAAGTTTTGTATATTCTAATGCATATGTTAAACAATTGATGAACAATCTGACCTAATTTTTATTTCCAGACTAGTGCTGGCAAGCATAGATAATAAATCTGACACAGTAATCTTACCAGACAATTATTGCCATTGTAATATATAGTATTAGTACATTTACTCATCCACAGGCATACAAAAACTGAAAACTAATTTTGTTTCTAGTTTAAAGAAAGAATTAATAGGGGCTGAATAAAGGGATATCATTTAATAGATCATAAGATTTCCAGATTTTTTTTTTCTTTTGTCTTTTGTGAGACAGAGTCTTACCAAACCCTTCAGGCTGGCCTTGAGCTCACTTTATAGCCCGGGCTATAAAGTCACAACGTTCCTGTTGCCTTAGCCTCCGAAGTGCTGGAATTCTAGGCATGCACACCATGCTCAGCGAGTTATTTTCATCTAGAGGTCATACTGCTCTTTATCACAGCTGTGTCTTTGGAACAAATGTTTGTTATTTCTGTAGCCATTTTTCTCTATTCTAGAAGACATCAATGTTCTCTGAATTTCTGATCTAATAATTTACTGCTTATGATAACTATTTCTGTTTTTGAAATGTCACTTTAATAATCTGATTATTTCTTTAAATGTCAAGCAGCTAAATATCATGAATTTTTGTATACTCTGACACACTCTTTTGTATTATGAGTGTGTGGTGTTTATTGATGACCCATATGAAATGCCATTTCCACAATATACTGTTCCAGTTCATGAGTGATCTATTGATGCTCTGCTATTTTAAATATGCCATTCTATTGTTTAATTCTGTTGGAAATTGGCTATAAAACAGATGGCTGAAACATATCACTACACATTCTTAAGTTTCCTGAACTGGCTCTTATTTTAGACTACTGGTGAAAATATCCATAGAAGTTTTCATTTGTCAGGTTTCCCATTGCTGAGACACACCGAACACTCACAAATTAAAGTGAGAAAAGTATATTTTAGCTCATGTTGTCCAAAGTCTGAGAACATGGTCAGCAGGATCCAAGGCAGAAAGCTCATGGCAAGGAGCACAAAGTTGCTCAGTTTTTATCCAGTGGGAATCAGAGAAAGAGAATAGACTTAGGGAGTAGGCTAGCGGTCAGAGGTGTTACCCAAAAGATCCAGTGGGAATCAGAGAAAGAGAATAGACTTAGGGAGTAGGCTAGCAGTCAGAGGTGTTACCCAAAAGAATGCATCCAATACCCACTTGGAAACCAACAAGAATACCTTTTCACTAATCTGCTATGCATTTGTTAACCCAATGAAATTGATATATCAGGATTAATGGTAAATGTCAAAGCCTTGTCAAAATCACACCAAAAATATATCTCCTTAAACACACTTATTCTACAAATAAAGACAAAAGCCCATTCATAATCCTGTCTAACATAATTCAACTACCCTGCATAAAATGAGAAATGTGCTAACCCATTTCACAAAGCCTGTATGCCTCAAACATTTTCAAAAGCCCTAGTCCAAGTTTCAATTATGACTCAAGACAGACTGCTATCTTTGAATCTCTGTAAAATTTTGTAAAACAAGACACATAGTCCTAAATTACAACTGCACAAGGAGAACATTCCCATTTCCAAGTGAAGGAATAATGGAATAGAAAAAAAAGCAATTCAAAATAGTCACAAATCCAGCAGAGTAAGCATTAAGTCCTGTAGCTTCATTCCTGGCATCCAGGTAACATACAAGTGAGATGTGATTTTCAGATGCCTTAGGCAGCTCCAGCCTAAGCCTTGCTAACTGTAGTTCACATAGTCTTTTTCTTGACTTGAATCTACCCTTGGGCTGAATCTTCTGTAGATGTTTCAAATTCCTAGCATTTTTTTTACTTCCTGGAATATCTATGACCTTTAGCTTTATTTGCACAATTTCATCAACTGGCCTCAGAGGGATTCCTTGCTGGCTTCCCACACCTTACTTTGAATTCTGGGTAGACACTTCTTGACCTCACAACTGTTACATTATGAATGCCAGTAACTCAGTATGATAGGACAATGCCAAAGTTAACTTCCAGCTTGAGCAGTAGTTGAGCCCCCTTGGATCATAGCTGCAGAAACCTATGAATGTGTGGTTGCTTGCACAGAATAAAATAGATCCTAGAAAATCAATCCCCCAGAAGGTTCTTGTTCAGAAACATGCTAAGGTCCCTCTTCTCAAATGAAAGCCTGGCATATTTGCACCCACAAGGCTAAGGGACAAAGATGGTTGGTTTTTGGACACATATGAGTGTATGCTTGCAGGGAAATTGAGGCAAGTCTTGCAAGATTATTCAGTTCTATTTTATCTCTGGGCTCAAGTAATTCTCTCATCTCAGACTGATGTAAATAAGATTATAAATAAGCAAAACCACTCCTAGCCAGGCTCTCTTTTTCAGAGAAATGAAATTAAAATGCTGCTTCATCATCATGGGCACAGTATTAGCAAATGAGCACTTGTTCATTATTTATGAAAAGCCTGCTCACCAACAGAAGATGTCTAACACTGGCCAAATCATAAATTAACAGCCTATGTAAATGTTCCTACAGTAATTACAGAGGGACTTTTAGATAAGAGAAAGTTGATAATTGCTTCTTGGTAAGCATTATCTCATCCCCGATCAAGCTGAGATAAAAAGATAAGTGATTTTCCTAAATGACCATAGTTTTAATGTAAGAATAAACATAGAAGTCAATACTATTTCTCCATTGAAATAATGATGACTGAATAAAGAAAGAAACAGAGCACATTCTCTTGCTTAAAATATATGACTTCCTATTGCTCCCAGAAAGATGCCTCCAGAACAATGGTGGCTAAAACAAGAGGCTTAAACCCAGGCTGGAATGAAAAGGGAAAAAGAAGGAGACCCGTCCTTTTGCTTCCTTGGAGGACCTTCAGTGTCCACCATTGCCTTGGATATTCCATTCATAGTTCCTTTACGTTTTTGGTGAAGATTCCTGAGCCTTCCAATGCAGACCCTTCAGCTTTGTGACATAGACGCGCCACATTCTGCAGTGAGAGCTGTAGCCCTCGAAACTGAGACTAGATCCTTTGACTTTCTAGCACACAAGTGGCCACTTTGCATTCTTCCTGGATTCCACAGAAGGCTTTAATCCTACTTAATAGATCTTTACACATCAATATTTCATATCCAAATTGTTCTTCCATTGAACCCTAACTGATATGCTACCTGGAAGGCAAATGCTTCTATTGATTTGCTTGATTGACTCAGTAATTGTTAATGGTTATAAATTATTAATAAATTTTCTTTATTATAAACAATAAAGAGGTTGCTGTTTTGAGTTAGGTCTTTGTATTCTGCTATTCTTTTGATTTCATTTCACAATTTTATTTCTATTGTGATAACTCCTTCTGAATTTGTTCATAATCTATTTATAAAATGTCCTTTAAATCTACTTAGCTACTCATCTTGTACAACACAAAGTTTATTTCTCTTGAACAAGTTAAAAAAAGTTTTAAGCATTTATTTTTAATTTCATTCTAACACATTCCCAGAAGTCATTTTATGTCTCAAAAATTCCAAAACTATAGTAATGAGCAGGCTGTGATGTTTTCTGTATTTTTACCTCTTCAACACTGTCTGCTGCTTACTGTCACTCTAAGGTGAAGTTTTCTTCCCTTGAAAAGTTAGAAGGAGGAGCTGGGGAGATGGCTCAGTAGAATAAGCGCTTGCCTGGCAAGGGTGAGGGCCAGAGTTCAATCCCAAATTCCTTCAAAGAGAAAAGAAAAGTTAGAAGGAATGAGAATTTCAAGGCTCCTCAGACCAGAGTTGAAATTGTATCAATTGGACAGAGTCTATAATCTATCAGGTAGTTTTAAGTGTGACAAGAAAATAATTGGCTTGTATAAGATCTCAGTGAAAAACAGTCATTGTACCTCCTTCATATTAGGTGAATATCTGGGAAGATTTTCATAAGTATGTCTAACAAGAACGCCATGAAATACAGTGGCTTTAGACAGGGAGAGTTAGGAAGGCTGGGAAAGAAAAGCATATTGGTGTGGTCCCGGCTCCTTTGGCATCCTTCTTAATCTCTGAGTCAAGTGCACTATTCTAGTTTCTGTCACCTTTCTGCTAATGTATAGGGAACGAAGAAGGAATAAAATAGAAAATAATGACCATTTTTATGAGCAAGGACAGGAATCAAATCTATTTTATCATGTATGCCAAATTACAAAGGATAGGGGCTGGAGAGATGGCTCAGTGGTCTAAAGCACCTACTTGGAACTAGCTTGGCAAAGCATCAGGGACTGCGGTTCGATCCCCCAGCAC
>NW_004524657.1:11666224-11668513 GCF_000260255.1 Octodon degus
AGCACCCATCACAGCTTCTCCAATGCAATGGAGCACCTACGGCCCATAAAATAAAACCAAAAAAAAAAAAAAAAAAAAAAAACAAATTACAAAGGATATTTCCACAAGAAAGATGTATTACCTGACGAAGCGGTCACGGGGCCTCCCAAAATGCCGTCATGAAGAAAGAAGAATGGCTACTGCCAGGTAATTACTACTCTGCTGAGCTTTTATCTTCTTGATTCTGTTTTCTCGTGTTTTCTTACTCTTGTCTAAACATAAACTGGGGTACGCAAGTTATATTATTATCTTTCTCCTGGTAGTGTGGCGCTGGGAGCCAATATTATCTTACTGTGAATGTACATATCACATCTATTTTGAATACCGACCTTCCTTACTTGGGCAGCTGTAAAATGTGTCCATCTCATTCTTATCTACATGCTGGCAGTCAAATTGGCAGTAGTATAATGATAACATGCCAACCTCATTAAAATAATGATGAAAAGGAAGCCCCATGAGCTCCGCTCCATAAACTAGAATTTTCATTTCTATCCACCTTGTTCTACCCAATAATATAAGGAAGAGAAAAATGACACACTAATCCCGGCAAGAACAATTGTTGCAGTGTAAATAGGTTTTACATAATACAGTCTTCAATATGTTTCAGATAAAGTTTTAATTTATGTGCGATAATATTCCTACTAGTTCTCCATGAAAATTATTATAACCTTCTATTCTTCTCAGAGTTTATTTTCACAAACTTTGGTTTTATTTCAGAGGAAATGGCTTCGTTTAGCACCTTTAAGTTTTCAATATGCTTCTATTTTTGTCATCATTTTCTTTAAAAGGGACAGTTTTTTGCTTTAATATTAGTCCTTCTGCTTGAACTCTGAGCTCATTCTTAGCCCTTTTAGAAAATAATTTCTCTCTTTAAATTTTACAACTCAATAAATGTTTTAGTTTTTACTGATTCATTTCCAGCATCACAAAGTATGTTTACTACCAAGAACCAAATTTGCATATATTGCTTGATACACCCATAGTGGAGTTTTATTTATATGCTGTAAACTTAAAATCCATAGTGTTCATTTACATATATATATATATACATGTTCATTAAACTATGATCACAATCAAGATAATGAATATCTATCTGAATATATATCTTTCTATATCTCCATACTTAGGGGATGACTATATATGTGCTTATGTACACATATGTTTATGTACATAATACAATAAGCATATTTATGTAATGAATTCCTTTTGGAAAACTGCTTCTTGCACAGATTCCACCACTTCAATTGTATATCCCTACACATAATTAATGATTTATTGACTTTTTGTTATATATGATTCTTTGAAGTTTTGTATAAATTAAATCATACATGATCAATGTTTTAGGCTGGTATAAACTTTTTAAAATTTTTAATAATTGAGGAGCAAAAGATCAAAACAAGGACCTTGTGCCTGCTGTACAATTGTTCTACAACTGAACTATGTACCCTAAATAGTGCTGACACATTTTATTTATTGCTTAAAGACTTGTCAATGGTTTTATGTGTTCAAATAATAATTTCAATTTTATTAGTGAGTAATATTACATTGTATTGTAATGTCAAAATCTGCATATACATTAACTGTATGACATTGGAATTGTTTCCAAATTTGGCTATTATAAATAAAACATGAATATTTGTGCATAAACAAAGTGGATATTTTCATTTCTTTAAATTTACTATGGAGAAAGCTAGTTTGAAATGCTATATCTTAATTGTTTTATTGCTTCCAATAACAATATGCCTAATAAAGACGTATTGACCTAAATATGCTAAACTCAATTATTAGTAGGTTTTCAAAACAAACTTTTCAGATTCTTGTAGACAGAAAATTATATCTTCTTTGAAAACAGTGTTTTGGTTCTTCCTTTTCAGTCTGTGTGACATTATTCTTTACTTGAAGTATTGTGCATACCACTTATTTTAAAAAGATGTTGTATAGCAGTGGAAAGATAGGTCACACCGTTCTTTTCTTCATTAGGGGAATAGTTGTGTTTTTTTTTTTTTATTTTGAACTGGAGATAAAACTCAGGCCTTTGTACTTGCCAGAAAAGTGCTTATTCCACTGAGCCATCTCCCCGTCCATGTATTATCTTTTTACTAAGCATGATGAGACTCTAGGTTGCGTACACTTTCTCTTTTTGGATATGTAGTATTTACTCATTGCTATATTAGAGAGTTTAACTTTTCTTATCAATTAATATTGAACATTTAAAATACCTCCTCTGCATGTTTTTTTTTTTTTTTTTTT
>NW_004524657.1:11680310-11681946 GCF_000260255.1 Octodon degus
GATTGCTTCCTTTTCAATTTCATGGAAGAGTTTGAGGAGTATAGGGACTACATCTTCTGTCAATGTCTTGTAAAATTCAGCTGTAAATCCATCCGAACCTGGACTTTTCTTCACAAGTATGTTTTTTAATTACATCTTGTATTTCATTGGCTTTATTGGGCTATTGAGAGTGGCTATATCTTGTCGATTCAGATGTGGTAATTTGTACCTTTCTAGGAATTTGTCCATTTCTTCTGTGTCTTTTATTCTGTGAGAGTAAATATTCTCAAAGTAGCTAATGATAATCTTTTGAATTTCCACTGAGTCTGTGGTAGTTACACCCTTTTCACACCTTGTTGCTTGTATTTGAATTTTTTTCGTTCCTCTGTTTGATGAGATAGCTTGTGGCTGATTGATTTTATTTAATCTTTCAAAGAACCAGCTTTTTGCTTTTTTAATTCTTTCAATTGTTTTCTTCATCTCAATTGATTTAATTTCTGCTCTAGTCTTTATGATTTCCTCCCGTCTTTGGGCTCTGGGTTTAGTTTGCTTTTCCTTTTCTAGTTGTTGAAGGTGCAGCATTAGGGTATTTATTTTTTCCCGTTGTGTTTTCCTAATGTGTGATTTTGCAGCTATGAATTTCCCTCTGAGAACTGTTTTCATCGTATCCCATAAATTACAAAAAGTTGTGCTTGAATTTTCATTGAATAGTAGATATTGTTGAATTTCTTGTTTAACTTCATCTGTGACCCATTGGTTGCTAAGTAGGGTGTCATTTAATTTCAATGTATTTAAGGTTTTCTTCTGGTTTCTTTTGTCATTTATTTCCAGTTACATAGCACAGTCGTCAGATAATGTGCATGGGATAATTTCTGTTTTCTTGCATATACTTAACCATGACCTATGGACCAGTATGTGGTCTATTTTAGAAAACGACCCATGTGCAGCTGAGAAAAATGTTTATTCAGCTGTGTTTGGGTGGAACACTCTGTATATGTCCACCAAGTCCATTTGTTTCAAGCTCTGGTTCAGTTATGTTATTTCTTTGCTAAGTTTTTGTCTGGTTGACCTATCTTTTGGAGATAAGGGTGTGTTAATGTCTCCTGTTAAAACTGTGGATTTTACATGTCCATTAAGATTTGCTTTATACAGATGTGTGCTCCCATGTTTGGTGCGTACATATTTATGAGTGTAACCGTTTCCTCTTTAATTTTTCCCCTAACAAATATATAGTGGCCTTCTTTATTTCACTTGATCATTGCTGGTTTGAAGTTGAGGATGTCTGATAATAGGATTGCTACCCTTACTTTTTTTGTGGTGCTGGGGCATGTAGTATTGTGTTCCTTCCTTTGACTTTCAGTCTATGAATGTCTTTACAAGTTAAATGTGTTTCTTGTATACAACATATTGTTGAATTTTGTTTCCTAACCCACTGTGCCAGTCTATGTCTCCTAATTGGTGAATTGAGTCCGTTTACATTGATGGTTAGAAATGAGATGTATTTACTTTTGGTTGACATGTTATATACCTGTTATTGTTTACTCATTTTCCCTCTGTGTTTAATTGCCTGCTCTATTTAGTTAGTTGCTTCTAATCTCTTTCGTGGAGTTCTGATCATTTTGGTCCCTCTCTAGAACATCTTTCAGTAGCCTGTGTA
>NW_004524657.1:11682046-11692976 GCF_000260255.1 Octodon degus
AGCCATCTCCATGACCCCTACACGTTTTGAGATAATACTTTTTTTTTTTTTTTTGGTGGTACCAGGAATTGAACTTAGAACCTTGTGCTTGCCAGGCAAGCACTTATTCTACTGTCCTATCTCCCTGGCCCTAATACATTATTTTTTATTCATCTTGACAGTGTAGTGACTAGATTTATTTCATTTATTTATTTATTTATTTATTTATTTGAAACAGGGTCTCACTATATAGTTTAGACTTGTAATAATCCTCATGTCTCAGCCTCCCCAGCACTGGGATTACAGGCGTGTACCACCAGGTCCGGTATCAGGGACAGCATGGCATGTGGTACAAGGGATCAACCTGGGTCTTTGTGCTTGCCAGGCAGGCAGTTAGACTGCCAAGCTATCTCCCCAGCCCTTTATTTTAAAATATTAAACTAATCTCACATTCCAGAAACTCATTTAACTTGTTTAGTGTATAAATTTTAAAATTATATTTCTAGATACATTTGATAATGATTTATCTTTAGTTTTTGTATTTATGAGTAATATTGATTGTAATTTCATTTTGTTTTCAGTGTTAAAGTATTAATTTCCTCATAGATCAAATATGACAATTAATCTTACTTCATTTTTTGGAATACTGTAAAGAGTCAACATTTTTACATATACATGTTAAATTTTTCTAGTACAGTACTTTGGGTCTGTATTTTTTCCATAACTTTAATAGTTTTCAAGGTTGCCTAGAGCTTATTAAGTGAACCACTCTATTGTATAAAATACTACTTCCTTTTAAATTTGGCATGAATTTCTGTAATGAGTAATAATGTTGATCATCTGTTGATGTTTTCTATTTTCATCATTTTATCTTCCAGGTGAAAGGACTCTAGAAATATTGTTGGTGGATCTATTTAAAACTTTTCAGGTGAACAAGATAGCTCAGTGGACTAAAAACACCTGCTTAGGAAAGCTTAGGGAAGTGCAGGGACCAAGGCTCTATTTCGGGCACCACGTGCCTCGCCAGCCCCACCTGCAGGGTGGGCTGAGACAGCCAGAGTCTGTGCATAGTGGTGCATGCCTATAATTCCAGCGCTGCACAGGTGGAAAGCAGGAGGGTCACCATGAGTCTGAGCTCCATAGTGAGATCCTGCAGCAACCAAATACATTGAAAATAAATAAATGAATAAATTGGTGTTTTTCAGTATTGTTTTCTTTCATATTAATGAATTCTGTTTGTTCTAATATACTTGGACAAAATTCACTCTATGGTATGAAAGTGCATTATACATTATTTTATTTAAATATAAGGTGTAAGATTAAATTTCTTCTTTTTCACAGACATACACGATTTTGTCACAATCACTTATTAAATCTATTAGAAACAATACTCTAACTATAATTTTGTTTTGAATATATTAATTTATTGAGGCCTTCTTTAAATTTTTAACTTTTAGTCATATTTCCTGTTTTAAGTTACAACATATCTTCAGAAAAATGTATCAACGGAAAGCTCAACTTTTTACTGTGATTATGAATCTTTTCAATTGCTAATTATTGCAATATTATAGAAATGAATTTGTGTGAAAATAGAATTTTTTTTTATTGTTTATGTAGTCACAAAACAATTCTTATAGTTTTTTTTACTTCTGTATTTTAGGGAAGGGTCTACAGGGTGTTCAGGGTCTCCCTACTAGATCAGACTCACAGTGATCCTCCTGTTTACAGCCTCCCAAGAGCTGGGATTACAGATGCATGCTACCACTCCCAGTCTCAATTGCCAACTCAGTGTGCCCCAAGAGCAGGGCCAGCATGGCAGGCCTGGATATCGAATCCCAGTCCTTGCACCTTTTTGTAGGCACTTTAATCCACTGAGCTATTTGGCCAGCCCTTCTTATAGTGTTTTGTAGATTCTTTTGCAATATCATATAAACAATTATTCCTTCAAGTATTAAGCTTTAAAACATAGCTACTAGATATCTGTTGACATTTATCTGTATGGTCTCATTAGTCACAGTCAACACTCTGCTCCCTAACTTCAACTGTGCAGCACTTCTTGAACTTTTTTTTTCCTTCCTCCCTCTCTCCCTTTCTCCCTTTTTTCTTTCCTTCCTTTCTTCCTTCTTCCTTCTTGCTCTCTTTTCTTTTTACTTTTTCATATAAATACTACCTTTTTAGCTCTGTTAGTTTAATTTAAAAATGTTATATTTCTTTGTTTAGGTGATTTACAACACTTCTGGCAGGAAGGTGTAGGTAGCGTAATTACTTTCCACACTTGGTAACTCATAACAAGATCAAAGCTCTAAATGGTCTATAAACTCAAGCAGCATTGTTAAAAACATAAGCAAAAGATAGATAAATGTAGGCAAATCAATAAGAAGGAACAGTTTAAAAGTGGAAAAAGAGTAAAACCATCTCCAATGCAGCAACAAATACTAGAAAGTTAACCTATGAGATTTAGGTATTAAAACAAGATAGCTAAGATTATTGCACTAGCAATTTCTATTGGTTTATTGAAAGGACCAATGAATGTGTAATTGTTGAATCAGTTTTTCATACCTGTATCTAGTAATCAGAGCAACTACTTTGAAGATAACAATATGTAATATAACAACCTTTGTTAATTTCCTGTCATCTTGTTTTGAAATTCTGTATCATTTTTATTTGGATTTTTTTTTGTTGTTGTTGCTTTGTTCTTGTGTTTTCTATATTTTCTCTTTAAAATAATTTTTTAAGAAAAATCATTGTTTATGACCTAGTAGGAAAATGACGAAGACCTCTTCTGCAAGATATGGTCACAAGAAACTCCAGATTACTCTATTTGAGTGCAAATCACAAATTCCAGGTTCATTCTGGAGATGAGTTTAAGAAGGAAAAACGGTAACTGAATATCTAATAAGCTCCAAATTAGAAAGGATAATAAAAGCACATCTGAAAATCAAATTGATAAATGTAAAATATTTGCCTCTTTACAGAAATGTGTTTAGAATTGTAATGGGCAAGAATTATGGAATCATGAGCCTTAATTTCATACACTGGCTACATGTTAGAATCTTCTGCATTATTAATGAAACAAAATTGAAAAATAAGATTAATTTCAAAATAAGAATTGCTTAAATGAACCCTATTTATGTTCACCTAATTAAAAGTTTGTGTTTACAGTTTCCACCTGTGTCCACCAAGTTTGAAAATTATACTTTTTGATTTAATTATATGAAGATTTTACTTTGCGAAATGCATACTATAACATGAAATACGCTGAATTGATGCTATTGGATGATTGTTTACCATATAGTGAAGCAGGTGCACTTTTAATTAAACTCCAGGATACATAATATATGACCAGAAGAATCATGCTTTGAATACACAATTCTACCAGCATCACAAAAGTGCATTTGGAAGTGCTTATAAATTATTCATTGATCACCCCCTAAGGGAACAAAAGCAAAAGATGTTTGACTTCAACACTAATTTTATTTTGTTCTAAGCAAGGAAGCATTTGTGCATACTTCTAAGCATACAACAAATTCTTGATCATAAATCATGAAGTAAGATTTTTCTTGCTCTTCGTCTCCTAATATAGTAGAATGAAGTTAAAAGTATAAGAATTGAAAGTAGCACACTTTCACACTTTTTAAGGTAGATTTAAATATTAGAATGAACATCGTCTATGCAGAGACCAAACCACCTGCAAGTGATGCCTTATGGGCAAGCTATGTACTCATTGCCAAGGGTGACTCCAAGATGCTATCAGCCTCTGGAAGATGAACGTGTTTAAGTAATCAGTCTCGCCATGTGGAATGTATAAAAATAATGCAGATTCTGCCTCAGCCTGAATGAATCTATTTGGGAATAGAAGTCATGCAGGAAAACACCTCGCCAGATCCAAATGACACAGTATGTTAAGAAGACTATGCAAACTGTAGGCCATCCACATAATAAGGAAAAGGCAAGTCTGCTGAGCAGAATGTGGATGAATGCACATCGCGCATTGTACCAACTTGGTCTTCTTTTCGGTTAATCTGAATTAAATAGAAAATTCTCCAGTCTATTAATGAACCTCTGTGTTTTCTATTTCATTATAAAACATAGTTGAATTTATAAGTCTAATTGGAATTTTACTGAAGAAAAAGATATTTGATTTTGGAAATGTGTAGTCATATTTACCAGGTTACATAATAGTGGAGGAAAAACCAGCTACACTTCATGGATGACTTTCTTGAGAGCTGATTTCATTCCTTGCTAGACTAAATCCTGTCCTTCAGCTACACATGTGGTAGAAGATTTCCTCCTCAGAAAAGAAAAACTTTGCCATTCATTTGTGTCTTCCTTTTACACAAAAAGACAAATGAAAATAATTTATTCATAAAGTTAAGTTAAAAATATGCATTTTGCAAAAAGAATGCCATTTTCATTTCACAATTAATCTTTAAATGACAAATATAAAGTACCCACAAGTGCAGGCCTACCATTATATAATTTTAAAGAAAGGAGAATTTGAACAAAGGGATATTGCATGTCATTTTTACTGATACTACAGAGTAATTTAATAAAACATTCAAAAAGAACTGGAATGTTTTCATGACTGAATTCTCCTGATGTTATAACATTATGAAAAGTAGATTCTAGCATTAAGTAAGCAAATTTATATAAATCTGAACAGCAGGAACTTTATAGAAATGATTATTTCTAAAATTTTAGATTTGGGTAGTTCAGTAGAAAAATTTTAGAGTTCAGTAGACTAAGCGTTTCACTGGTAAGCCCAAGGGCCTGAGTTCAATCCCTGGTTTGGCCAAAAAAAATTAAATAAATAAATAAATAAATAAATAAATAAATAAAAGAAAAGTTATTGACATCCATACAGGCAAAAAGGGGGAAAAAAAGAATACTTCAGTCACCATACAGATTCCCCATGTTATCCTATATAGCCACGCCATAACCACTACACCTCCTACACTTCGCACACCTCCTTTCTACGTAGATAGTTTCAACTATCTATTTATCTTTATTTTAAAAAGTTTGCCACTTAAAGAATGTTATGTAAATGGAATCATACATCATGCAGATATTCAGAATTGGCTTCTTCCCCACTTAGAATAGTGTTCTAGGAATGTGTCCAAAGAAGTGAATTTAGAACATTTTCTATTGCTGAGTAATAGCCCTATGATATGAGCATGCACATTGCATTTACATATCAAAGAACATAAGACAATTTTACTATTATTATAGATAAAAGTTCTAAAGAATGCCCAATGTAGGCTTTTAAATGAATACAAGTTTAATTATCCTATGATATGTATCCACAAGTAGAAATTCCTAATGTATGCAGCAGTTGCATATTCATATTTTTAAAGAAAATACTGAAGCCTTCCCAAGATTGGTTGTTCAGCTTAACCTGTCTACAAGTGTTCTGCAAACTCTCCAGGCTCCCTGGATCCTCACTGAATCAGGTGTTGTCAATATTTTATTCTCACCTTTCCTATAAGTGTTATAATTTCATTAGTGTTAAGTCTTTGTATGTCAATTTATATTGCTTATGAGCATTTATTTGGTTCATGACATCAATGATCATTTTTAGCACAGACACATTTTTAATAAAAATCTTTACCAATAAATAAATAAGTAAATGTTTACAATTTTGCCCATCACAGTTTCTGCTGTAGTTTTTACTAATTTTTAGTGAATTTATTTATTCTGTATGCCAAGCCTTTTTAAGATATAGACTTTACAAGAAATTGTCCTCTGGTTCATATCTTATTTTGTAATTAATTTCACATATTTTTTGTAGATCAAATATTTATTGAAGTTCTTGTCATTAAGTTTGTTTGCTTGTTTGTTTATGAATTGTACTTTAATGTGAAGAAGTTTTTTCCCCTGGTTCTGTTAATCTTTTCTTTTCTTTTTCTTTTTTTTTTTTTTTTTGGCGGAACTGGGAATTGAACTCAGACCCTTGTCTTGCCAGCAAAACGCCTATTCTACTGAGCCATCTCCCCAGCCTCTGCTGGTTCCGTATGCTAGTAATTTTTGTGTTTTTAAAAATGCTCTTGGGGGCTTGAGGGCTAAGGGTCCTGCCGGTTAGCTCAGTTGTTTAAGTACCTACTATGCAAATGTAGTCAGGAGCAGGATAGTCCGGTTGGCTTCCAAGCTCCATGTGCCTTACCTGACTCCCCTAAAGGCAGCCTGAGCCAGCTAAGAAAAAAAAAAAAAAAAAAAAGAACAAGAATTAAATCACCATCACCGCCAGAACAAAAAAAAAAAAAAAAAAAAAATCCTGCCCAACTTCAGTGCTAGCTTGATAACACAGGGGACTAAATTTCCTGCTTAGGCAGAGCGCAGCGGCTACACTGGTATGCCCACCGGAGGGGTGCAGTGAGACTATGATGGAGACTGGGCATGGTGGTCCGCACCTGTAATCCCAGCACTTGTTAGGCTGAAAACAGGAGAATCACTACAAGTCTGACCTGGGTAGTGAGTCCCTGTAGACCATGCCCTAAATACAGGAAAAAAAAAAAAAAAAAAAGTAAAAATCTTCTTATTTTGGATTTCGTATTCAAGTCCCTGATTCATCTTAAGCTAATTTTTGTGCAAATTGTGAAATAGGGTAGGGGTGTTTTTAATTTCATTGATAATTTCCCCACCTCTGGATATCTAGCTCATTCAATACCACTGATGAAAATACTTAATACTTTTTTTTTAAATTTTTATTTATTTATTTTTTATTTAGTGTGTGTGTGGCCAGCTCAGCCCACCAGGGGGCGGGGCTGGCTGGCATGCGGTGCTGGGGGATTGAACCGCGGTCCCTGTGCTTTGCTTAGCTTAGCTTAGCTTGTTCTTTGTAGGTGCCTTAGACCACTGAGCCATCTCACCAGCCCCAACACTTAATACTTTTGAATAGATGTTTGTATATTTAATAAAAATTACTTGAGCTAATTTGAAAATATTATGTTGATAGAAATGAAGATCAACTGTATTGTTGCGAGATTCTTATAATAATATATAGTTACATCATGTGTTTTAATCTACAGTATCAATCTCTGACCTTTACTTGTATATTTAATTTGTTTACATTTAATATAACATATCATCTTGTATATCCATTCCAGAATTATTTATAGTAATTAAGATGGAAAATTAATCAATTAAGTGTCTATCAGTCAATGAATGAGTAAAAAAGGCCTATACATATATCATAATGTATCCATCAGCTTTTCTGTTGCTAGAAGGAAATACATGACAGGCACAGCCTAAAGGAGAAAATATTTTGATTGACCATTAAAGACTATTCAGTCCAGGGATGGAAGGCTCAGTTTAGAAATATCATGGTGGAAGAATGCAGTGGAACCAGCCTTCTCAGATTGTATTGCCTGGGAATTAAAGCAAAGGAATAGTGCCAAAGACAAAGGAGTCAGGGGCCAATATATTACTAAGATCATCCTTCAATGTCTTATCCAGATATATTGTGGACTGTGCTTTAAATCATTTCCTCAAATAAGTACAAGTTAATATTCTCAACAGATTAAGCTTTGCTCAAAATGTAAGTCAGAATTCTCTTCTTAGGGGCTGGGGGAAGGGCTCAGTGGACTAAGCGCTTCCCTGGCAAGCACAAGGGCCTGAGTTCAATCCCCGGTTCTAAAAAAAAAAAAAAAAAAAAAAAAGAATTCTCTTCTGAAACTCAAGGTAAACGCTAAACTGCGAACATTGGTAAAATTCAAACAGCAAATTACTTCAAAAATGCAGTGGTACAGTGTAACCATTCTCATTCTAAAATGAAAAAAATAAAGAAAGAGGAAAGAATTGAACAAAGAAAGAACAAAATCCAGAAAGATAAAGACTCTGAATTTGTGCCTCAAATCCAGGGCATAAGGTAATGAAATGTGAGTTCCAAAGGGCCTGCATACTACCCCTCATATGGTCTTAAGGGATGTTGTTCACACCACCTCTCTCCCTTAGACTGGGTTCACTGAGGGCCTGTGAATCTACAGTCTCTGTTATGCCTACAGCTTCATTGCTATTATTTCATATATCTAATCTTTCATCACCACATTGCCTGACCTCAAAGCCTTCCTCAGAAATCTGGGTTAATCCTCTAGCACCACAAACAATTGCTCCTGCCTTTCCTCTACAACCAGTATCATGTGGACAATTCCAAGATCTGATACCAATTTGGCAGTATTCAATGAGTGGGGACAATGAGTGTGGTGGCTGTTCTGCATAGTAGAGCATTTTGAAATGAACCCCAGGTAATCAAAAATTAGAAGAAAGCACAAAGAATTGTGTCTTGCATTAATATTTTATACATTATCATCATTCAGCCTGTGATAAGTGGCACCTTTCATTCCTAGATGTCTCCAAATTATCTTTAAATTTGCTTTGTTCAAAACACTAAGCTTTTTTTCAATGACATTAATTACTTCAGCAGCTGTACTCCTCTTGGCCCCAAATTGATTCCTTAACAGTGAAAATTTAACTTTTGTGGGTTTTTTTCAAATCAAATAGGTAGGACAGTTTCAATAATTAACACACTGCATACATTCTTCTTAGTGGTTAATTGCTGTACAAGATGCGGACTTGAGATCCCATTTACAAACACCATTAGAACAAATCATTCTATTCATTAAGAGAATGAATATAACTATATATCTATCCTAACTAATTTGAATACACAGATACAAAATGGACATTCATCTGTATACCGTTTTTTTGTTAAGTTCCATTATGTGAATAGTATAAGTGTGTAAACTCAGCAAAATATTCTAAAGAGTTCAGTAGCCCATAATAGTATTGGGTCTTCCACTTAACTGGCAATGTCAGAAATTGTTGACCTGAGTCCCCCACAGCTAAACATAATAGCATGGCTTTACTTCTTATAATTCATTTTTATACTTTTCTGCTGGATGGTTAAGACCAAGGTAAAGCAGGACATATGCAACAAGAGTTGTAGCTTTTGGGTCTAATAAAGTCAGCGAAATCCCCTCAGGATTTATCCTGAGATCCTGTACCTCAGATTGTAGAACCTTTCTCAGCATCAGCCATGTGGATGAGTCACGGCCAATGCTTGGCCAACGTGCTCTCTGTGAAAGCCCGAGAGAATATTTTCTCTCCATGTGACTCTCCTTAGGCATACTCTACATCATCGATCACTTTCCTCTTTGGCCCAATAATCTCCTTGATCAGAAAATTTGGGACACTACTGAGTTACATGATGTTACAGTACAAGTTCTGATATATGCTGAGTCTTAATTGACCTTAGAAGGCAAGGGAAAAAATGTTGGATTTCCTTGCAGCCCTCCTTTTTCTCTAATTTTGGTCTGCAAATTTATGTTGCTAACCATCCAGAAGACAAGCTTATTGTTATTATCATACAACTTAGACTATTAAGCTTAACCTCACTCTCTGTCTGCATATCAAACATCGTAGGCATAATATGGAACAGATACTTTTCATCAAGTATTGATATATTAAACTTTAAGTCCCTACAGAATATGATAAAAACATTTAAAAATTAGAATATATTTTAAAAATAGGCATAAAATATACTTCTCATGTTTGCACATAAGTCAAAAAATCTCACCATATACAACCTTGAAGCAGGACAGTCCCACAATATTCCTTTTCTTGTCTCTTGCTTTCATTTACCATCCCCTTCTTGTTGAACATCCACCTACCCGAGAGACATCATAGCAGCAACTGTCATGTCATGACAAGAGGCCCATGTTCAGTAGACCAGAACGACAAGCACTCCAAGCATGAAACTACTATTACAAATTACCATCTGCAGTGCAGTTGCTTAGTTCACAGGTATCAATATACATAGTTAGTCAGAGTGAGAATCTTTCCAATTAACTGCTAGATTAAAACATCTTCTGAAGATTCTCAGGATCGTTGCCTTGTTCATCTTCTACATATAACTGTATGGCTTGACATTGTCATGTTTCCTGGCTCTTCTCCTTTCCCTCTCTTGATTAGTTAGTCCTTGAGATCCTCTTTCCTTTTACTTGTATTATATCTTTCTATTAGTATTTCTTCTTTTGAGTTCTTATACTACGGAGACTATATGATATTTACACATGTGTGTGTGGTTTATTTCACTTATGGGTATATATTCAAGTGACATCCACTTCAATATAAAGGCTTTGAGTTTATCATTATTAATAGCTGAATAATACTCCATTGTGTAAAAATACCACATCTTTTTCAACCAGTCCTCAGGTGATGGGCATTTTGGTTGTTTCCAAGATTTGGCTATCACAAACTGTGCTGCTATAAACATAGGCACACATATACCACTATGATATGATGTTGTCAGATCCTCTGGGAAAATTCCCAGTAGAGGAATATCTGGTTTAAAGGGGATTTCAAGTCCAACTTTTCTAAGGAGTCTTCATACAGATTTCCATAATGGTTGCACCAGTTTACACTCCCGCCAGCAGTGGAGAAGGGTTCCTTTTTCCCCACAGCCTCTCCAACATTTGTTGTTGTGTGATTTTTTTATGATAGCCATTCTTTTTGTGGTGAGATGATATCTCCATGTTGTTTTAATTGGCATTTCATGGATGGCTAGTGATGTGGAGCATTTTTTCATATATTTATTCATTTCTTTAATTTCTTCCTCTGAGAAGTATTTGTTCATCTCGGATGCCCATTTCTGATGGGGTTTTTAAATTTTGGGGCCCTAGTGTTTTTTAGTTCTTTATAGATTCTAGAGATCAGACCTTTGTCTGAGTACTTATCTGTCATGATTTTTTCCAAATTTGTGGGTTGTCTTTTCACTTTGTTGGTAATTTCTTTAGATGTGAAAAAAAACTCAGTAACAGCAGGTCCCAGTTGTTAATTCTTTCAACTGTTTTCCATGTGATTTGATTTCTGTCCATGAACTCTTTGCCTACCCCTATGTCTTCAAGAGTTCCACCCACTTTCTCTTCCAGGAGATTTAGTGTCTCTGCTTTAATGT
>NW_004524657.1:11695901-11737295 GCF_000260255.1 Octodon degus
AGAGTTTTGCAGGGTATAGTAGTCTGGGCTGGAATTTGTTTTCATAGAGAACCTGAAGTACTCTGCTCCATGCTCTTCTTGCCTGCATGGTCTGTGAAGAGAAGTCAGCCATAATTCTGATGGGTTTTCCTTTGAATGTGATCTGCTTCTTTTCTCTAGTGTCTTTCAGTAGATTATTCTTGTGCTGAATTTCTGTTATCTTGACTATTATATGTTTCGGTGTGTTTTTCATTGGGTTGAGGTTGCGTGGCATTCTGTATGCTTCGGTTACCTGAATGTCAGATTGTTTCCTCATATTTGGGAAGTTTCTGCTATTACTTGTGCCCATATTTTTTGTCATTTGTGTTGACTCCTTCTTTCTCATTGATGCCTATTAGTCTCACATTGTTCATCTTTGCATCATCTTGCAGATGATGGATTATTCTTTCCTGCATCCTTGTTGTTTTTAGGAAATCCTTTCTTACCTTTTCACTAGCTGCACTAGCATCTTCAAGATCTGAAATCTGTCTTCACTTTCACTTAAACATTTTGCAAGCTTGTGATTGAAATTTTCATTTCCTCTATATCTCTTTCACTCTGCTTCATGAGATCTATTTCTTTCCTGTATTACTCATTCAAGGAATCCATCATTTTTCCAATCTCCTGTATTTTTTAATCAATCTCTTCTTTAGAAGCAGTTATAAATTCTTTTACTGCAGTGTTTTTTTCAGATGGGGTTTCCTCTCTATGTTTCTGTAGTTGCTTCTTTACTTCAGATGCTATGAGTTCTGAGATTCCTTTATTTATTTCAGAAAAGAATTTTGCTCTGAGTTCCTCTATATCTTTCTGCTGTTGCTTATTTATTATCAATGCTATTAATTCATGCATTTGAGCTGAGCTAGTGTCCTCTGCACTTTTTCTGGGTGGGCACTGGGTTTCCTCCATATGTTTTTGCATTTGAGTCTTTACTGCAGATGTAATTAATTCAGGGACTTCTTTTTTTATGTCCAATCTGAGTTCCTCTATACCTTTCTGCAGCTGTTTTTTTTAAAATTCAGAAGCCGTTGATTCATTGCTTTCAGCTGTGTGATTCCCAATTTGTTCTGTGTTAGTGTCCTCTGCACTTGTTATGGGTGGGCTTGGTTTCTGAGGTTGCATTTTATTCCTTCTCCTCATTTTGTCTAGCACTGTCTTCTGATCTTTGTTGTAGATTTTCGTTGTGGTTGTAACCTTAGCACCTATTGAAGTTCAGGTCCAGTTCTGCTAAGTTTGGATTTATCCAGTTGTTCCTGGCTTGGGTCTGACTGCTGTGCTCAGCTCCTTTCTGCTGCTGCCCTTGAGGATGAACCTGTTGTGCCTCTCTGGCAAGATGTTCTGCTCCTGGACTAGCTGGTGGTTCTATCCTTTACACTCTCTGCAGGGATTGCAGCTGCAGGGTTACAATCCAGGTCTGTATGTCAGGACTGAGCTGAACCTGAAGGGGACAAGGTGGAGTGGGGGGGAGAGGCAACTCTCCCACACACTCACTGGATCTGGGCTAAGACTGGATATAGGTGTTCCCGGAAAGTGGCAGAAATTCCTACTGGGCCGGCGGGGTGGGGGAGGTGCTGCAGAGTGATGGGGAGCGTCCCAAGGGGGTGGAAGAGGGTGTCTCCCACCCTGCGCCTGGGCTGGGACCAGTAGTGTGTCCTGCCAGCGCAGGTTAGCAGGAAGGTCTCCCACATACTCCTCGGACCTGGGCAAGGACTTGGTCTGGGGGCTCCCGGAACGCGGCAAAATTCCTATTCCGAAAATTTAAGTTTTTAAAATACATTTCTTCTGATATTTTATCCTGGCTCTCACTGTACATAAATCTATAAGCAGATGGTCCCAATGTTATAATTACAATATTAGATCCCTTGGAATTTTCTCCATCAGATCAATTATTCTAATATTGTTCAATACTGTCTTCCTCAAAAGTTCTTTAACAACAAAAAAATCCTTTTATGGGCTCTGGCTGTCTTCCCATTAGAGACCTTATTTCCTAATGAGACATTACATCCTGGTCATTACTGTCTGCATTCCAATAAGAATTCTGGTCTTCCAAAATATTGTCTGACTTCATTACTTTAAATTTCCAAAGCTTTCCAAAATTCATCCTTAACTCAGTTCTAGAGTCTTTTGAACCACTAGGTTAAGAAATGACCCATTTATTTGGTACTAATTTCCTGTTATGCTCCACTTTTCATTTGCAGGGACCAAATACCTGACAAGTGCAGCTTAAAAAGGAAGTTGTTTATTTGTCTCACGGCTCAGAGGATTCAGCGCATGGACAACTGGGTCCAAAGGAAAGTCTTAATAGGAAGAGTGCAGTGGAGTAAAGCTGCTGAAAATATGTTGGGCTGGAAGATAAATGTGGTTAGTGGCAAAGATTAACAGACCACAGACAATATACAGTTCCAAAACACCCAATGTCATGCCTACTTGAAACATCCAGATAAACTCAGAAATGTTCATTAGTAATTTACTGCACATCAGCCAAAGTAAGCCTTGAAATATTCTTTAGATCTCTATATAATTTATTATTTAAAAATTATAAAATACATAGATGATTATTTCAAGCATAATAATACACAGGTTTATTCAATATGAAATTATTTACTATTGAACATATATGTGAAAAGCTTCACTAGATTTGTGGTGCATCAATTATGAAAATTTTACCCTAAGCTAAAAAAAATTTAAATACATTCTTATAACATTTTCATTAAACATTAAGGTTTTCATTTGTTTATTACAGTTTTCCTCTTTGCTAATTTTTTAAACTCAAGTAAATTATATATGTTCTATTAGTATATATTGGAGAGGATTTTGGTTTACTTTGCTAAAACAAGGTTAATCATAGTTCTGGAAATTAGAGACAGCTCAATAACTTTTAATCTTAGGCAGGAACACTGACAAAAGCATAAGACTCACAAAAGTTTTCTTGCGGTTCACTGAAGGATAAATTTGGTTCCTGAGCAGAGACATTAAGCACAGAGCAACTCCATGAGTTAGAGCAAAATAATGGTTCTGTAGACACTGTTACATTGGCAACAGATTGCTATCTAGGGAGTTTTACTCACTGCTAGGTTTCTGCTCATTGTGTGGGAAATGGCCAGAAAATATATATTAAGCTAATATATATTCAGGTACAAATAAACAAAGACATAGAAAATTAATTGATTCATTAACAGTCCTTTGAAAAGTTCATGGACCATATTGCCTTTCAGAAGGTTCCATTACATTTGTCTGAGACACAAGTTATGGTCATATCTACTCAAATCATGGAATAAATGGAGTAACAGTGCATTGTCCTGGCTGGCATGAATTTAAAGATTTTCTTGCTCACTGATGATGAGGTAAGCATTCCTATATCAAGTGTTCAGCAGTCTTATTAGTTATATGTATTTGTGTAGTATTATTACAATTGTACTTAAAATAGTATAGTGTAAAACTTTTCTAAATTCTCTGAACATTACAAAAGGGACTCAGATAACTGGTTAGTAAAAGGTGACCTTTTAGTTTATTGTACAGAATAGGTTGCATTTTTTAATGATGCTGCACATGTGTGGAAACTTGTATCAGCAATAACAAAAATTAAAACTGAGGCAAGAACATGAATTTATGGAAAATATTTAGTAAATATAAGGATAAAATGAGAATGGACATCAGTATGAAGAGAAGAAAAGTTGAAGCAGGCACATCTGTAGTGGAGAAGACCATAGTGTACTGCTTAAAATGAATGTGAACAGATTTTAAAGAATGACTGGTATTAGCTAAGATCTTGCAATATTTCATTGGAAATGAACAGAGCAAATGTTAGAAATGTTTACCTCATCTTTAAGGAGTTTGCTCCTGGTGTAAAATATGGATCAACAACCATTTGTTCCTTTAGAGACATCATGCGACAATTGCCCTGGGGCATTTTAGAAGAAAGCATTCCATATATTTTTGGCAAGAGAATAGAGAAAAACACCATTAGTAGGAAATGGATAATTGATAAAGGCCTAAAAATCTATTTCTTGTCTCCAAGAAGGTGTATGACATTTAAGGGTTGAATTGCTTGACTTTAGGATGTACCTAGAGGATTAATCGAGAACACTTATTCATATGTCTGGGTGGATCACAAGACATTGCCTTGAGGTCTTTGACTAAGCTCAGGCCCATTTTGCTCTGGCCCTATGCTCCTGTTTTGCTGCTTCACTTCTATGAATCAAGCAACTATGTTTTTTCATGCCCCTAAGCCATATGGTTCACGCCTTGGATCCAGATAACTGTGAACTAAATCACCTGAAAGTGTGAGTCAAATTAAACCTCTCCTTTCAATGGTGTGTGTTCTACATTGATTGTCAACAGCTAGAAAGTGACTACTACAGAAACTTGGTATGGAAAAGTGGAAGTTTTTCCATAACGATAATTGACCATGTAATTTACAGGCCTTTGAAACTTGTTTACAGGGGCAATTGGGAAACTTTTGGGGATGTTGTCTATACTAGACTTAAAATGCTATGAAAAGAGCCTGATGGCTGATGCTGGTTGGAGTTCAGAAAAGGGAATGATAAAAAGTATATGGAAAGGAAAGATCAGGCTGAAGAGGTTTCAGTTGAGGAAAGTGTCTCCATTGGCTAATGGGCTAGAGGTTGTGTTTATTACACAATAGAGAAAAATAGCCTATATTTTGCTCATGTCTTGAGACTTTTTGGTAGCTTAAGATTGAAGTTTACACATTGATTGATCTGACTCAAAGAACTTCAAGGCAGCCCAAAATCCTAGCTCTGCTATAAGTGTTTTTTTTTTTTTTTTTTTTTTTTTTCCTCCCAGAATTATAATGAGAATTAAGCTTGGAAGGAATACCAGAATTATTTGAAAAACTTAAATATTGGCCCAATGGGAAACATGCACAAAATTGGATATAAATCACATATGGCTATGAAGTAATTAAGGCCACTAAAAAAGTCAAGTACTTAATACACAGAGAAGAAAAAAGGACACTTGAGGACAACTCAGAATCAGAAAGACTTTGCCCCCATGGAAGGGCTTAAGAAAGTAGCACTGTGAAAATTTCTTTTGAGAAGAGACTACTTTGAACTCATATTTAAGAAGGACCTTCTAGGGAACTGGTTCCCCATAGTCTGTTGCACCATGCTCAGCCGTATCAACACATAGAGGTCACAGGTGCCTTGGTCCACAATGGCCTGGTGAAGATACACACTGGTGAAAACGCTAGGGGAAAGAAAGGAACAAAGATCCAAGCTCACCAGTCAGGATGGGCTTATTTAAAACCAACCTGACAGACTGTTCTGGCAATTAGACTAGACTGGTCACTCTCATACAGGGAGTGAGGTCTTTTACACAACTGAGAGCATAAATGAAGGTTATGAGTGGCAAGTCTGAAGTGGGGCTTTGAGGGGAAAATGTCAGTGAAAAAGATATGTGACTATCTGCTACACTTAAGGCTTGAGAAATGCAAGGTGTACTGGTTATATGTCAGGAGTGGGGCTGAAAAAATGTGAAGGGAATTATGGGGTGAAGCTGTAGTTATAGGGCTTTATTAACCAATTATAATACACCTTTAGTAGATGGAACATCAGTGTGGCCTCTGGTCAGCCTAGGACAGCTGTTGTTGGATTCCTTCAGAAAGACCTTCATAGTTCACATTATGCGAGTTTTATAATCATACAGAATTGTATGGTTATGGGGTAAGGAAGGCTTCCAAAAGAAGGATGAAATGCCAGGCAAGGACTTTTGATAAGGTAGTGTCTGAAATTGTAGGAATGAAGGCAAATAGTAAGTCAATACCTCAGGAATTTGGAGAGGCCAGGAACATAGACTGTGTGTTAGGGTTAAACACAAGATTAGCAGAGGTAGTCCAAAGACAGAGGCATTGTTGGCTGTAGCTCATAAAGCCATAAAAATGGGAGCCTCAAGACTTCTGGAATTCATAGTTCATCATTATGCACATTGGTTTGCAGGTATAATGTTCGCTTTCTGAGTTTGTGTCATTTATTTCCTTTATTTTAACCCACCTATTCCTTCCTTTTGAAATTGGCATGTTTGCTTTGTGTCATTGTACCTTGAAATTTTATAACTTAATTTTTTATGTTTATAGAGTTTCACAGGTAAGAATTGGTCATGAGTCTCAGAAGAGACTTTAATTTTGACTTTTGAAAACCGTTGGCTCTGTTGAGACTTTGAACATTACCACATTTTTACTTGTATGAAAGAGGATTGCATAGTGTTAAGGAGAAGTATGACCTATGTTTATTGATAATTCAGGTGGAATGTCAGTGTGACTGGCTTTGCAGTTCACACAGAAGACTGTGGAACACAGCTCTGGGTGTGTCTGGATGAGTCATAGATGTGTCCTCCTCAGGTCTACGGTCAGTCCCTGATGCACTATGCTCATGCCCTGCTTTCTGGCCTCCAAAAACTGGGCAGCTTTGTGCAGTCATGCCTTGGTTCATGGCATTCTTGCTGTGGAGATTTCCAATAGTCAACAAACTGTCCTGAAACGATGAGTCCAACTAAATTTCCCCCCTTTCAATTGTGGGTATCTAGTATTGTGTCCTAGTAATAGACTAAGGCAACGTCCCTGCTTATTTTGTCCATAATTATGTTCAGGACATCAGATGCAAACATAGTCTTACCTGGGAGAAGCAGCACTCATGGTCACACATGCCATATTTGATGATTCAAATGTGTGTATTGTGATCAAGAATATTAAGCCTTGGGCAGGGGAGATAGCTCAGTAGAATAAGAGCTTGCCTGACAAGCACAAGAGCCTGAGTTCAATCCCCAGTTCTGAAAAAACAAAACAAAACAAAACAAAACAAAAGAATATTAAGCCTGAAAATATACATCAATCTGCCTACTAAGGAATTTAGAACTAAAAAACATTTTCTAACCAAGTAATTGGCTTTGTGTGGATTAAATTAAACAGAGGGATTAATGTTGAATTCTAAAAAGTGGCTTTATCCAGTTAGTGTCAGATTTAAGAGGCCAAAGTATGCAGCTGATTGTAAATCTGAATGAAAAACAGGATATGACTAACTATATCTTTAGTAAGTAATCTGAATTAAAGCATGAGGTCAGCATATAGTCAAGTTAAAAATCTATTTTTAAGTTATAAATTGAAAGCTCAATTTTATGTATTTAGAAGTTTTATTTGGAAAATAGTGGGTTTATGTGTCATGTTTAAATATGTCCTCCAGCTTTAATGTTTTGTGTTTTCACTAAGTGTGTTTCTCTGGGACACAAGATACTCCTTGGAGACACTGACACAAGAGACAGGAAAAGTGCAGGGAAGGAACAGAGGCAAAGTGAATAAAAACAAGTTCAAAGTACATAGAATCTTTTATATTTTAACATTAAATTATATTCACTTTTCATTCTGGCATATGGATCTACTTGAAATTCTCCACACACCTCTTTATTTCTCTATGTAGGCTGTTTCCAACTTCTGTCTTCCATGCCTTCAACTTTAGCTGTATCTAATTCCTCATTCTCCAAACACTGATCCTCTAATCTCAGCTTGAAACCATTTTGTACAGCCTCACAGAGCTCTGGGCACAGAACTAAGGGCCTGACTACATCACAGCAGTGCTTGGAATCATGGCTGTAATTATGCAGTCAGTTTACATTCACACCAAACTCTACGCACTGGTCTCCTTTGCCCCCTCTACATCTACTTCAGTTCTTCTCATGCAGAGTGTGGCCAATCAATCACTGTTTATTCCAAAAACAATAAAACTAGAGCAACTTAAAATATTTTTGGTGACTGGATGATACCATCATATACATTATTATATATGTAAATCATGATTAAAAAATAAGTTAGGTTTGTAGTACACCCTACACCTTATATGACAGACATTAGGTCAACCACAGGTAAAACCAGTCCATGAAAAGGAAGAATACGCTTGTGATGACCAAGATGTTGTGTTAGGCATGACCATTTAGAGAGAAAATTGACATGAACAATCTACAAGATGAGTATACTGTACTCTAAATGTTGTTTAATCGTGTTTTAGAGCGACTCTTAAAATAAAACCAATCTGTTTCATCTCTTGTTTTGTCTTCATACATTCTAAATGAGCATTTCATTTGTTTTATTATTGTAGTAAAGCTCTCACTCTCTATTCAAACAGTATAGACTTGCAAATGTACATGTGAGTCAATTTTAAATAGGCTTAACAGAAGCTTCCTTTAAACAATATTAAACAACACTAAATATATAATCACTATCTTTTTCTCTATATATTTCTCACACAAAAATCAATACTCTCTTAAGAAATAAGGGTTGCAAACTTCAGTCCTTTCTTGTAAACTTTATTTTATTCCTAATTATTATTTTTCCATCATTTACCATGGTACATGATTTATGAATTTCTTATACAAATATTTCTAAAATAGTGCAAATTCTTTTCTATTATAACTTCATAGATTACTTATAACTATACATAGATTATTCACAGGCTTTTCTAATGATATAAATGATGTCAAACATCAATTAAATAATTTTTAAAACTACCCTAAAATACTGTTTTAAACTGGGTTATCTGGTACATGCCTGTGGTCTTAGCTTCTTGATGTTGAATCCAGCCTGGTAAACTTACTGAGATGCTGTATTGAAATAAAAATACATAAAGGACAATCACAGTAGTTCAATGGTATAGTGGATTAGGTTCAATCTCTAGTACTGAAAAACAATAGAAACTAAACATTTTGAAAACATTCCTAATAAACAGTAACAACTACTACTTTCAAAGTACAGTCCAAATCCAATAATCATTACTTTTTAAAGTCTTACAAAAATCTGCCCCAAATATGTCTTTCATCATCATCTTTTGTTGTGTAACAAAAACATTCCTATATAGAGAAATTGCTGATCTCAAAATAAATTTATTCTAGTCTACTTTCTCATATTTTCTTTCTCACAGCACATTCACTCATTCACCTTGCTAGGCCTCCACATTCTCTTATAGCCTCTAATATTTGGCATTAAGCTTATTTCCATACCAAATTTTGATATATTTATTATTTTCCTCCACTGGCCATTCACTCACACTCGCTGTTTTCTTATCTTTTCCAAGTGACCAGGTTTTATCAAAATCTTCACTATCAGGTTTATAAATTGAAGTAGAATTTTACTTTTAACCCATGAAAAACCATGAGATAGGGTGTTGTTTTCATGTTGGAAGGTTCTCTACTATGTACTTAGAAAAGCAACATGCTGGCCTCTAGTACTTTGCTCTTCTCATTTTAGTAATTAATTGACCAAGGATTCCTAAAGAATGGGAAGATTTTTCTTATATATCATGTCACAGAAATCTTCCCTCTTCTTGTAAATTGAGAAGCATGTGAAGAATGAAAGTGAGGAAGACCCATCAAACTGTGTATCTATGTCTTCTCTTCCCCAACCTCATCACCTGCTACTTCTCCTACCAATGACTTCTTTTCACACTGTTCTCCTTGTCTTTTTTGTATTTAAGAGAAATCTTCAACATCCAAGGTTTTAGCTAACTATTCTTTCTTTTTTATAGCTAGTTATAGAGTAAACAGTAAGTTCTCAATGGATATTGCTAAAATGGAAAAAGAATGCAAATGGCTTCTGCATGCTAATTTCTACATCTAGCTGCATGAAGAAGCATCTCGATCTCTCAGGAGTTATTCCTCATAAAATATCAACTCTGCAAGCTCTCCTTGCTTGTTTAGCCTAATTAGCATTAGTTATGAAAGACATGTAGAGCGGCCCAGTGCAAGTGTAAAGAAAGCATTACTCAACCTTAGTGCAAAACTTGAGAGCAAGATAGTAACTTAATCCATTTCCCCACTTCTTTAATTATTCTGACAGCCACCAACAAAGCAGGATGATGAGAAAGAATCTTGGTGCTAGAGGTAGCACTACTACAGTTCTGTTTCAAGAAAGTCATTCTTCTCATGTGTTTCATGTTTCTGGCACCTCTAGTGTATTTAATCCCTCCAAGTCCATATTCATCTAAGTAATTAGTTATAAATCTTGCACAGTGAACTCAATTATGGAGAGGGGATCATGGTTATATTCTAAAATTTAAAACTCTTATTTCAATTATGTGAAAAGAAAACCTCATACAGATTCTTTCTCCTCAACAGAGAGAAAGAAACAGAAATGAGAAGAAAACAATACAGTAATTTACCTGATCACATAGTAAGTCCAATTTCCCCTATTATATTTTTTATATTCTGCTTCTTCCAGTCATAACTTACTTCATTTTACTGGTAAAATACAATTTTAAGAGAGGTAAACTTATAAATCTTATGCAAACATAAAATGAATACATGTTTAGTCCTCTTATCAGCTCAATGAGTCGAGGCAATAGATATTAAGACTAGGTCAAATGAGATTTGATTTTCAGAGATTTGTATTCCAACAGGAAAAAAAAAACATAACTTGCATTACAGTGAATGTGACACTTTCAGTGTTGGAACATCAATGTTTTCTGCAAATAAATTTTTTTCTTTATCATTGCACAAATGCTAGTCAATAATAAATTTTCACAACTGGATTGACTCGAATAATTCTAGAGAACCAACTCTAGAGCAAAAGTTATTCTACCAATATAAAAATTACTGCATTTTTGACATTAAACAAAAAATTTAATGAGCTATACTTTCTTCTGAATTATGTTTAAAATGCCTCTGCACAGGAACATAATTTGGACACTTTTATCTTATCAAAAAAACATATTGTATATACACATTTTCTTTTGGCTTTTCTTTGAGTTTCACTTTAAAATTTTGTTCCCTTGATTACTGTTTTAAAAAATAATCCACTCTCCATTGTTGAAGTGAAAGTACCATTTGTCATCACTCTTGACTATAGGAATAGTGGAAAAATCAACAAAGGAAAGCTACAGTAATGTTTTATTTACATTTATTGTTTTCCATTTTTCATTTTCATGTGTCTGTATTCTGAATATTCCAGTACCAAGAGAAAAATCTCTTTTTTCTTTGGCAAAAGTGAACTCATTGAACAATGCCACATACATTGTGCATTACTGTTCTCCCAATTGTACTAAAACACATAAACATAAATACCACCATTCTCCTGAGATTGCTCTTTCAATATTTTACAAAAAAGCATTGCCAGTACACATATGAATTTTATACATCTTCATTTTTGCCAACTAAGAAATTTTAGAACTATAAGTTTAGTTTAAATGCCTTTCATCCTAATAGTTTACAGAAAATCTTATTTAATATACAGATTCTATCAAATGTTCATCATTTAGAAAATTTAAAATTAGCCCAAAGTACTGTCACCATGAAAATCAACAACAAAAGGAAGTTATGAGAGATCTGTTTCAGGAGCAGCCTGTTTTATATGTGAGCTTTAGATAATTTCTTAATTTATTTCCTGAAGATCAAATTCCTGAATAGTTTTATAAATCATTATTATCCACTAAACAAACATTCAGCTTCTTCTTTCTTTGTTGTAAATTCAGTTATCATTTTCCTAATACATAATCTCAGGGTTAAATATTTCAAGCTTTATTTCCCAATAGAGAACCTTCTTTAATGTATCATAATTTCCCAGTAATTTTTCATTATCTTATTTGCACATAAAAAACCAATACATTCTATTTCATATGAACATTCATCTAAATCACGTACATGAATATTGAAAGCCAAATGTTTGTTTGTTTAATGTATTTGGCACTAGGTGTCACTAAGCAACTCAGACTCATAGTGACCCTCCTGGTTTCAGCCTCCCCAGAACTGTGATACAGGCATGTCCCACCATTCCCAGACTCTGTGGCCAGGTCAGCCCCGCAGGAGGTGGGGCTGGCATGGCATGCGGTGCTGGGGATCCAGCCACAGCGCCTGCGCTTGCCTAAGCAGGGACTTAGTCCACTGAGCTATCTGACCGGCCAAAGCCAAAACTTTCTGATGCTAACATTCTTTTCTTCCTTTTGTGAACTGAACATTTTTCTCATTTTAATTTCTTTAGTTTTTCAACTGTTGGTTGATTACTCAGATCTCATGACACAATTACTATTTCAATTTGGTCCTGACACATGTTATTTGTATAACTGAATAAATACTGCATGCACCACTAGTTATTTCTTGATATTACAACCACCCATGAATATAATAAATATTTAAATCTGCTAAAGCACATTTAAAATTATATTTGTGGTTATATTCACACACATATGCTCATGTAAATAAAAGCAGCTGTCCACGGAAAGCTGCAATGCTTCAGTTTGAGTGTGGTGTTTTACAAATTTATAGAGCATATTTAATAGTCCATATAAAATCAACTTTCTAAGATATGATTAAAACCTATGCTCACCAGAAGAATTAAATTAACATTTTTTACTAACACTAAAATTGATAGAATTCCCATTTTTCAACATAGCTCATATGAAGAGAATTTATCACAAATATTAAATATAGTGCAGAAATAAAATAGTCTGAAGAGATAAAACTAATTATGATATTTTAATTTAGATATACTTTCAATTTGCTTCACTTTAAAACAATAAAAATGGAATTGTTTGAAGGACTAATTAATTTCAGTTTTGTGCCTGGCCTAATTTGTAAGAAAACAGGCAATAGATGACCAAGATATTATTGTTTAAAGTAATGATTAGAAAGTTATTTTGTGTATTTCTTACATTTAAAAGTAGCATTTCTTAGCAAACTATTCATAGCAGACATATACTCCTGTAAAAATATTGCTCTTGTTTGCATGCTAATATTAGTGAAAGAGTAAAAATATAAGTCATTTATAATTATTTAGTCACTCATTCAGAGATTGACAATTTCATTATTTGTTTATTCAGTTATTTTGCAGTATTTCTGAAACGTGCAATATCAAGTGAAATTTGCTGGACTAATTAGCACTGGATTTTGTGTCAAAGTAAGTTACAATTATTTTAATGCTGCTTAACAGAGAATGAATGTTACAGCAGATATAGTATACTTAGTATAAGTTTTAAACTATAGTAAAACACATTTGAAAAATGAATTACAAAACTGATCAGATTTATTAATGCATTATTTAATGTGACAGATTTTTTCCCTGAAACTTACTACTAAATTTGATTTTGAATTTGGAACAAAATACTTCAAGTTAAGGACTACGTTTATTCTGATTCCTTATTTTTACCTTCATAAAATTAATGCAGCCAATTCTTATTAAGAGACACATATGCTGAAAATGTGATAATAATGTATTTGCTTAGTGTGGATAATAACAAATTATGCTTAACCTAAACTTTCCATGAGCACCCTTTAAGTACAAGATATCTTTGAAAGATTCTTTTTCATTTGAAGGTGTAGTATCTTTATCTTTATAAAAAAAACTTTAATAATTGTATATGTAGATAGTCCAATTAATGGTAAAATCTGAGATGTAATATTTATTCATTTTTATTGCCCAGAATAAGTATCAAAAATGAGTTTTCATAAGCTTAAGTAAAGAAATATTATTAAATTGCTACTTTGCTTGTTTATTTGCTTTTTTTTTTTTTCTTAACCGGAGATTGAACTCAGGACCTCCACTTGCCTGGCAGGCCCTTAAGATACTGCGTTATTTCTGGCCCTATGGTGTTACTTTGTTAGCAATAAAAATAGCATAGTGATAATTATAATACATGTTACCTTGAAGATGCACCTTTTAAAGATGGAATATAATGGTATAATTTTTCAACTTTTTTCCTATTTGAACAACATTCTTGGGTCTTGTTCTGCAAAGGTAATAGTAATTATGAGTGCAACAATGGTTGGAAATGATTTAAGAACAGGTTTCATACCAATAATACTATACCATACTAGCATAGGTGCTTACTGCAAATGAAATGTGTCATAAATTGCCCTAGAGAATTTAAGCACCATTGAAAATTTACTCATATTTCCCAAGTATTCCAGAATATCCAGTTAGCAAGCTATGCAGTAGGAGCCTACTTGGACAGGTGAGTCACCTATTGAATCCAAGAAACCTAAGCCAGTGAAAGGATAGAGAAAGAATAAAAAACACCAGCTCAGAAAAATGGTCAAGATCAAGATAGGCAAGAAAATAAGTCACTGAAAGATCTCTAAGAATTCAGAAAGCATTATTTGCCCTTGCAGGATGGCAGACCACACTGTGGGTGGATTGTGATAAAACAAATACTGTAGAGCAAAAGAGGAAAGGCTGAAGGTAGGCACCTGAAGACCAGCCGATTACCAGTTATTTGAAAATAATCTGAAGAAATATAATAATATACAATATTTTGGAGCTAATTTTTTTAGTACTGTCATATTTTAATTTAAAAGAATCAGCAACTTTCATCTTTTGCTATCTTCCTGATAGAATCAAGAGTATTTATTCTCTGTATGCAGAACACAATGTTTTATAATGATGTAAATCAGCAGAATTATGTAGAATTAATTAAATACAAGTAAAATTAAATGGGAAAAGAATCTCTGAAATAACTTTTAAATTGTTGATTGAGGAAGGAAGGAAGGATGTGGGTCAATGTTTCTGAATAGTGCTGTATTAAGCAATGTTTTAGTTTTAAGCTCTCAACCATCTGTCTTCCCTTAATCAGGTTTCCCACAATAGGGTCTAGGCAAGGAGCAGAGTGCATAGGATGTGAGGAAAGTATTATCCTGGGTCATTTGCAAGAAAAAGATTACAAAAGCAAACAATGACTATGTATACATTTTCTCTTCATGTGTTTCTCTTGTATTGTCAAATTTCATCTACATTATAATGCTAGAATAAAAATGAAAAGTACCTGTCTATATTTTCTCATACATTTTGAATAAGTTTTGGGGTCATGAAATGAGTGAGTTCTGCTACTGTTGTGCATCTTACAATAGGATTTCTTTGACTTATATGTCAGCTGAAAGTTCATGGTTTGCTATAATTTGGATCTTAATTATTTCAAAAGATCTATATAATTTTCTCAATATGGCGCCCTTTCCAGGTAGTGAGAACTTTAAGATTTGGGACTCAGTGGGACATTTCTATGTCACTAAGGGGAATCACCTTGAGGAAAATATAAGATCCTGGGCTTGCCACTTTTTTCAATTCCCAAACATGAGGTGAGCAGTTTTACTGTGCCATAAACTCCTACGTGAGAAGGGCATCACTACAAGCCACAAACAACTGAGGTATCAATTCTACACTCAAAACTTCATGACTTTTTCTCACTGAAGTTCATGGTCTCTGACATTTGCTTTACTAATGGTAACACATGTTCTGTGCTTCTGGCTTCACTGAACTGCTTCTCTCCAAACAATGGAATACAAGTGAATAAATACTCATCAAAAGATATTTACTTGTCTGTGATACTGTTGACTCTTAGCTTGGTCCAATTAGTGAGTATCCCCTATGTTTTTGTCTTAGCTACTTTTTATTTTTTTTTATTTATTAACAAAAAATATAAATGGTAAAAAAATAGAAATGACAGAAATTTCACTAAATAAAATAACAAGAATTTGACAATGGTTGTTTTATTGCACAATGTTGTCTTCAACTAGTTGTTTAGATTACTAGATAAAAGTGTGAAAAATTGGTTTTTCAAAAAGTCTTAAGAAATTAAAAAGGAGAAGCAAATTTAAGTATTAACTGATCCTTTCAATAGATCATCAGAAATCAGCTGCATAGTGATCAAAGATATCTTGTATATATACGTAAATATTTTATCATTGCTGACACAAAATACTAACATCTAAAGTTAAGGAGAAAAGGTTCATTTCAGTGCATGGTTTGTAGAGGTTTCAGTTCACAGGTGGCTGGCTCCAAGGCAGGAGTACATGGCAGGGGGAAATCACAGAGGAGAAATCATTTGTGACAGGAAGAGGGCAACAAAGCAGCAAAGTAGCAAAGAAAGACAGCACTAGCCCACTTTCTTTGCCTTATATCATGTGCAAAGTTAGTCCTTAGGTTAGGTAACACACATAACATGGGGCAGCCTTAATCCTTGCATTGCATCATAAATCAAGCCCTGCACAAATCCTTGATCCTGGCATCACACTCTCTAGATCCAACCACCTCAAAGAATCCCTACCTTTAACTGCATGAAGATATGGGGAAACATCTAAATATGAGTCATAATAGTTGTTTTCTCACAAGCTGATGTGTTAACTTCTACTCAGCAATACTGCTGCCAGTATTATTAATAAACTAGATAAATACTAGACCAATTTCCTCATTTCCAAATCTTTCAAGCCCATTACCACTGGTTTCACAAATTTCTAACTTTTGTATATTGAAATTTTAATTAACTTCCCTAAAATATTCCTACTACTGCAAAAAAGCAGAGATTATTATTCCAAAACTTAGAAGTCGCCCTGCTTATAACACTTAAAATGTTTCCCAAAAATTGAGTGAGTGTGATAAATATATGAAGTGGATGTTGATAGACCACATGCTGGTCCATAGATCATGCTTAAGTATATGCAAGAAAACAGAAATTATCCCATGCACATTATCTGATGACAGTGCAATGAAACTGGAAATAAATGACAAAAGAAACCAGAGAAAACCCTAAATGCATGGAAATTAAATGAAGTAGACGTTGAATATCAAAGGACTGTGGAATCCTTTTTTAAATACAACTTCTCGGACTGGGGAGATGGCTCAGTGGAATGAGCGCTTCGCTGGCAAGCATATGGGCCTGAGTTCAATCCCTAGTTCCACCAAATAAATAAATAAATAAATCACAATTTAAAAAAAATACAACTTCTCAGTTCCTCTTCATTATCTTAAATCATCAATTACCAGAGGAAATTTTTAATCTAGCATTTCTGGACATAATATTTGGTAATTACAGTTCTTCCATTAGTGTACTGTTTGATTAATAAGATGCTAAAATGTCTCCTATACATTTATCTTTGTAAAGTAACTTTTGTTTTTGTTTTTGTATCTAGGACAGGGTCTACAGGATCTACAGGGTCTCACTGTGTAGATTGGAGTCGTGGTGATCCTCCTGTTTACAGCCTTCCAAGTGCTGGGATTACATGCGCCCACCACCATGATCAGTCTCCATCACCGACTCAGTGCACCCCGGGGATGGGGCCAGCTTGACAGGCCCTGGGATCAATCTCCTGGCGCTTGTGTTTGCTTAAGCAGGCACTTTAATCTGCTGAGCTATTTGGCCAGCACTGGCAAAGTAACATCTATATTGGACTAAAATTTGTTTATTACACAATTTACAAAGAAAAAGTGTATGATTCAGATATTTCAGCAAATTCTCTGAGTTTAACAACCATGAACACAATTGAATTTAGATAATCTTTGTTACCATAAAACAAGACATGCTACCCACTAGCTATCGCCTTTCAATTCCCTCTCTAAAGCTAGGTAACCACTAAGCCATTAGGATCTTCATAACAATGGTCAATTCACATATTCTTGCCACTTCCTAGTTTTACTCAGTAGGCAAGTAATATCAACTAATGATGTGTTTTCAGTTTGTGTATTTGAATTAGATGTGCTTTAGTGTCCATCCTCCTATGTATTCATCTGTAGATTTTTATCTTCAATATGTCGAAGAATAGCTGTTTAAAGAGTCATGATGAAGACTGAGTGTATGCTTCTCAAGTTCATGTGACAAGGCCTGATACATATTAAGTACTTGGTAAAGTTAGCTATTATTTTTGCCTCTTTCTTACACTTCCTTTTGCATTATTTCCACTTTTTGTCATCATGTATATATTAGCTAGATGTATCTGCATTTGTGTGTGTCTATGTGTATCTTGTTTCCAACTACAAAGAGAAAAATCAAGAAAATTTACTAGTTATGTTGCAACTATTTGTCATATATTTCACTTCCAAATCCATGTCCTAAGGCATCACTATCTGTTATTTGAATCATTGTTAAAATTTCTCTGTCTTAACAAATGATGCTAGTACCATCCCCCCAACCCATTTTTATCAAAAGGTACTGTTTTTAATGTAATTTTTCAAAAATATACAACTGCTCTATCATACATTTGTAATAAATGTTCTAATATGTATATTTATGATTACTGTCACATCTGGACACATTCACTCCAGGCCTCCCTGTTTCTATGGCACACTGGCCATGCTTCATGCTCATGTATTTTTGCTTCTTGATTCTTCCAGCTAAAACTCATCTGCCCCATACTCACACATGGCGTACTCCTTTGCTCCTACAAAGTGTTGTTTCAAAACTCAGAATCTCAAAATTTCTTGATCACTCCAATTAAACATTCTCATACAAAAAGATTAATAAACTCTATAAACAGCCAAGCTAAGAAAAACTAGATAAAAAATTTCTAAAGAATACGTATATCACTTAACAGAGAGGCATGTTGCTAGAAATATATTGTTAGGCAATTTCATTGTTGTTTGAACAAAACAGAGCACACTTATGCAAACCAAGTCAGTTATAACAGCACTTGGAGTTGAATCTTGATTTAACATTTAAAATTTTAAACAGAATAAAAAATGATAAAAATATACATAATATCAAATCAAGATGATAAGAAATTAACAATGGTTATTATATTGCATATTTTTATCTTACATAAGTTTGTGTGTAGGAATCTATTTTTTCTTGTGTTTTCCATCCTATGTAAGTAAAGATTTCCAAAGTAGATATCGATGATCTTCTGAATTTCCACAGGATCTGTAATGTTTTCACCCTTTTTATTTCTTATTGCATGAATTTTAGTTTTTTTCTCCTTTCTGTCATAGAGGTAGAGGTTTATCAATTCTATTTATTCTTTTGTAAAAGTAACTCTTCAATTCTTTAATTCTTTATATTGCTCTCTTAGTCTCAATTGAATTCATTTTTTACTCTGACTTTCACCATCTTCTTCCTTATTTGAGTTTTGGGCTTGACAGGCTATTCTTTTTCTAGAAGCTAGAGGCTCAGCATTGGGTTGTTAACTCATGCACCCATTTATTTTCCCATTGTGAGAATTAACCACTATAAATTTCCCTCTGAAGAATGCTCTCATTGCATCTTACAGGTTCCAGTAATTTCTATTTGCATTTTTGTTTAATTATAGATATTGCTTAATGTATTCTTTGATTTCATCTGTGACTTGTTGGTTGTTCTGGAGGATGTTATATAATGTCCACGTGTTTACGGAATTTTAGCATTTCCTTTGTCAATGATTTTCAATTTTATTACAATATAGTCAGATAATATGCATGGGATGAGTTAAATTCTCTATCATTTACTTGAGCATGCTCTGTGGGCTAGTAAATGGTCTATTTTAGATAATGTCTCATGTGCAGCTGAACAGAATGTCTATACTGATTTGTAGACACTCTGTAAAGGTCTATTAAGTCTATTTCTTCATGAGTTGGATTGAGTTCTGCTATTTTTTCTATGCTTTTTGTCTAATTAGTCTATCTCTTTCTTACAATGTGGTCGTCAGGTCTCCTGTTACAAGTGTGTTATTGATTATTTGATTTTTCATGTTTATTAATATTTCCTATATCATTAGGAAATCCCATATTTGGTGCATATATATTTATAATTGTTACCTCTTCCTCCTGAAGGTTTTCTCTAACAAGTATGTAATGACTTTCTTTATCTTGGTTTGACGTTCACATTGTGTACAACAAAATAGCTACCATTGCTTTTTCTGGGTTCCCATCACATGGAACCATTTTTCCATTCTTTGATTTTCAGTCTATGGATTTATTTTTGAGTTAACTTTGTTTCTTATATGCAACATATTGTTTGATATTGTTTCTTGATCCACTCTATCAGTCTGTTTCTGTTAATTGGTGAGCTCCAAGGGAGGGGAGAGACCCCACCACTAACTCCTCCACTGTCAAGGGAATATCTGTCTAGAATAAGATCAAGATTAAGACCAAAACCATTAAGACTAAGTCTAAGACTACTAAGATTAAAACTACGTCTATTAACTATAAGAAAACCTAAAGCTACAGATAACCAACCAGGGTTAATAATGTCACCCAAATACTCTTACTACCATTAGATAAATATTACCTAGGTACCTATACTTGCAATTTTATTAATTTATCATAAATAGACCCACATTATACCTGCCTCATGATTTTGCTCTATTAAAACTTCCTTTGAAGGGTAGGCTCATTGGCAACCCATTTGAGTTGCCTCCTGTCTCTCAGGAGTTATTCTTCTTCCCATTCTCCTATTCCTATTCCATATCCTTTATTCTAATAAATTTTACTACTAATAAAAATCATGCACACATTTTATTATTATTATTTTTTGTGGAACCAGGGATTGAACTCAGATCCTTGTGTTTGCCAGTCAAGTACTTATTCTACTGAGCCATCTCCCTGGCCCATGCACACATTTTACAAGCTAATAATCTTTTAAAAATATTTGTCTTCTCAATAGTTAGTCAAGGTAGGTGATTATATGGAAGTAATTATGTCCTGAAATCCCAAATTCCTTAAGGTAGGTATTGGCCAGTGAATTACATGTAGAGTGGTAATACATTATCTCAGATCTTTGTAGTGATGAAATTCTGCACTAATAATTTAAGTGTTCTACTAATCAGTTTTGTGTATCTGAGAAAGTTACTAAATTTCTCCTAATTTCAGTTTCCCTGTTTATAAAATCAAGATGATAATATTTGCCAAAGTGTTTGTAAGTAGAATTAAATAGTTTGTATTTCTAGTGTGAATGTAGCCATACACAAATGCAAATATACACAAAAATCATATTTATTTTCTCTCTGATTATATAATTGTGCTAATTGACTATACTCTAATGAAAATAAGTTTTTTTCAAATTTCACATAAGGTCATAAAAAACTCATTTTTTGAATTCCTTCAACTAAATAAACTGAAAAAGCTAAAGCTATGCAATAATGCTCAATTCACTGAAAGTATTTATGAATGTACCCTCTCATGTATCTTTTTTATTTTTATTTATTTTATTTTTATTTATTTGAGAGAGAGAAAGAGAGACAGAGTGTGGTGTGTGTGTGTGTGTGTGTGTGTGTGTGTGTCCAGCTCAGCCCACCAGGGGGCGGGGCTGGCTGGCATGTGGTGCTGGGGGATTGAACCGTGGTCCCTGATGCCTTGCCAAGCTTGTTCTAAGTAGGTGCTTTAGACCACTGAGCCATCTCTCCAGCCCCTCATGTATCTTTTTTTACTGGTAACTTATTATCTACTTTAATTATCCTGGAAAACTTGTGACTTTTAGCCTAGTTTCATATAAATTGACTCATTTTCATGCTCTTATTTGGAGGGTCAGTTTGATTGTTGAGCATACTGCTATAAAGTAGTAATAACTTTTCATATATTTTACCTTTCTTAAAAGAAATTCAAAGCAGTGCTTTATAAATGTGCCTTTAAAAGAGATTTTTCTTTTCTTATGGGTTTACAATGAAGTTTCTATGCAGTCTTATCTAATTCAGTTTCTATTTGAAATTCAGTTTCAATAACTTCTGGAGGACAGCCAGGCCCACAGCATGTGCACACACATGCACATACTTACACACACATATTTCTACAAACTTTTGCTGGGTATTTCTACATTGTTTCCTATTTTCTAAGCAGTATGTTAGACAAAGAGATGTATTACAAGGAATAAACCTGTCAAGCATTGATACTTATAGCACTGATGGTGAATAAAAAGATAAATAATTTAATACCTTATATTCCAAGCAATATTTCACTTCAAAACTGGGTGAGTGCACACAAGGCGATTCTTATTCAGTGTTTGCTCTACTTTCTAACAGAATTTATATTTACTTTAGTTGACAGTATGTTTAAGTGTACTGTCTACATGTTCACCATTAGTTGTCTCTAAAAATAGAAGTGACTTACTCAATAATTTTGACCCAACATGTCAAGAGGTGGGTTTGGATTAAGCTTCCAGCAAATATAGGTACAAAAGAACAAATTTAATTGTTTTGTAATATCTTATCACTATCCTGGTCTTGCTCCCTGCTGGGAGTGAGGATACATACGGAAGTGAAAAAAATTTTTGGCAACTAAGAGGCGACTCCCTAAAAAGATACATGGAAGTTAGGTAGAAATCTTGGAAAAAATAAATTGCAGATGACATCATAAAAACATTAACTCAGTGCCAGAGTTAATGCATGCTTTCTTACTAAATGACAGAGAAATTAATCTGAGGTTTGTGCATGACACAGATTGTATCTATCCATAAAGAGCCGGGGAGATGGCTCAGTGGAATAAGCGCTTCCATGGCAAGCACAAGGGCCTGAGTTCAATCGCCGGTTCCATAAAAAAAAAAAAAAAAAAAAAAAAAAAAAAAAAAAAAATCTCATAAACAATTGTTTGTATTCATAAAATAATTTATAGCCAATCCCATAAACAATTGTTTATATCCTTAAAGAGAGTGGTCTGTCCTCTGAGAGGGCTCTCATTGACCAACAGTCCTGGAAGTCTCTTGGCCAAAATAGGTGAGGAACTGAACTTAACAATGCCATAGAGTTTTCACGCTGACTTTCAAAGCAGAACAAGCAGATAAAAAATCGGACTTCTGTTTGGCTGGCAATGTTGGGATTTTTTATTTTAATGGTTGCTTGCAGCTAACTTTTTTTAATTTTAAGCTCATTGCAGATTATTTTAATTTAAATACATATTGCCTAGGTACATATTATCAAATAAATTCTTAAACTGTGGCAATCTACACATCTCTTGCAATGGTTATCTGGAACCAAAAGAGAAAAAAAATTGTATATAGTTTTAAGAAAATTTAATGTTTTTCTAATACAGTTAGAAAAGTTTTTCATGTTAGAAAAGTTTTATAAATATGCCAGTAGGCTTTTCTTATGTAAAGAAGTTAGAAACAAAAAGGAATTTTGAGTTACATTTTTTCACTCAGAGAGTACCTTGCTGTTTTCATTGCTACTGTTTATATCTATATAAACTTCTACAATGTATTTCTGTTTCAAATAAGATACTCTTATTCCAAATTGAAGACTAATATCAAGGTGAAAAGAAAGTTTTAGCATTCACATCATTACTTTTGTACCTATTTATATTTTTTATAATAAAAAGCAGATAAAGATAAAGAGGTACTAAAAAGAAGCCATACTAACTTAGCTTAATTTATTTAACATGCCAGGTGCGGTACTGCACATCTTGAGTGGCTGAGACAGGAGGATCACTGCAAGTTTAAAGCCAGCCTGGGCTGTAAAGTTAATTCAAGGCCAGTTGAAATTACTGAGGAAAGCCTTGTGTCAAAAGGCAGAAAAAAAAGGGCCAGCGAGATAGCTCAGCAGACTAAATGCCTGCTTAGGCAAGCGCAGGGACCAGGGTTCCATCCCTGGCTCCACATGTGGCACTGGCCTCCCACCAGGAGCACTGAGCTGACCATTGAATCTGGGCGTGGTGCTGCACTCCTGTACTATCAGTGCTGGGGAGACTGAAAACAGGAGGGTCATTTCAAGTTTGAGCTACGTAGTGAGATCCTGCACAATTTTTTTAAAAAAGCGGAAAAAATGTTTATGACATGCTGTTTTTGGTTTAATGTGTTTTTAAGCTTCACGGATATATTTATTTTGTATTCTTACATACGGAAAATATAATGGATAATCACATACTTAAAAAGCTGGAAGAAACAAATGGTAATAAATGTAGCAAAATTATAGAGGAAAAAATAAAAGACAGATGAGAAGAGATAGAAAGACCATTAATTCAAGTTAATTCATGATCTAAAGTCAAACATATTAATTTCTCTAGGTGAAAATTACATGTAGAGCTTAAATTCTAAAAGATTAAGCAGGGGCTGGAGAGATAGCTCAGTGCTCTAAGTGCCTTCCTAGCAAAGAAAAGAACCCAAGTTTGATCCCCAGAATCACATGCCATGCTGGCCCTGGAGCCCCAGGCATGCCATGCCAGCCGCAGAAACCTGGCGTGGTAGCTCATGCCTATAATCCCAATGCTGGGGAAACAGGAGGATCGTATGAGTTTGGACTGCATAGACCATATACCAAGGGAATAAATAAACAAAACATTAAACATAAAAAATAAGCAAGTAAAATAAATATATATTATTTAAATTGTATTAAAACCCAAATAACTCAAAATGTAGGAAAACAGAGATAAAAAGATTTAAAAGTACGCAAAATACTTTATAGCAAATAGGAAGTGGTACTTTCAACAAGATAACGTAAAATTTAACACCAAAAAGTAACATTTTGATAGTGCAAAAATGTCTACCTCTGTGGAATAGACTGAATGATAGTTTATGGGATCCTCAAATGTATGATTTAGGCCCCTGCAGCCACAAGGTCAGTGAGAACTTGCTTCAAGACTGCAGAGGGCCATGAGCCCCTGGCTGCGGGAGCACTGCCAGTAATGCAACACTGTGGAGGCAAGGGAGCATATGCGAGGACAGTAGTCAAAATGCAGGCAGTTAGGGCTAGAAAAAGTCTGATTCCCTATTAATTTAATCCCCCTCTACCAATTTTCTATCTTTATTTTTTCATGACACGTGCTACCCTCCCCTACAGTTTGTTGTTAGCCAATAAATGGCAGCCAACTCCCAAAGTAGCTGAGCCAGCACGCTAGACTTGAACTCTTCCCGGAGCTCTAGTACTGTGAAATTGATCTGCTTGTCTTTCTTTATTCTTCATTGTCCTTCCTAGAGGTACTCAGGGGCCTGGCCAGCCTTCAGCAGGATACATTTTGAAAAGGAAAGCAATTGGCAAGATGATATAAGTATCAAAAATAATTTTAAGCAGGTCACTACAGACATAAAGTATATTTTTTTTCCTAGAGTAATTGCTACTGGGCTGCAGTTCATTTTACTTTTTGCAAACATAAGAACATGCAGAAAATCACTATCAGCATCTGATCAGAATTAAAGACCTTTAGCATATTTTTTACTTTTACATTTCCACTAGTTCCAGTTTTCTAGGCTTTTATAAAATCATAAATTATCTGGTTTTATATTTGTTTTGACACTTTTATTCTGTTAAGATTGTTTCTCTTGAATTATTCAATAGTCAATTACATATATAAATATATGTATGCAACTATGCATACATATATTTCAACTTTCAAAACTAGTACTTCCTTATATTGTTTTTTTTTGTTGCTGTTGTTGTCGTTTTGTTTTATGATACTGGGGATTGAACTCAGGACTATGTGTTTGCCCGGCAGTGATTTATACCACTGAGCAATATCCCTGGCCCACTTCCATATATTGTTAAAATTCTTTAAAAAAATCAAAGAATAATGCCTCTCATTCCTGTTACCAAATTCTTCAATTTTACTCTTATTTTTCCCTGAAGAAATAACAGTTGTTCTTCGTTTCGGGGGCAAAAAGTAATTGTAGCACTGTGTGAAAGAAAACACAAAAACTAAATTACTCCTTTGAGAGAAGATTATATTAATGTAGTTTCACCATGAAATCTTTGTATAAACCATCAGCAAAAATGAACAAGTCAGCACAGGTACATTTTCAAATCACAAAGTGTAGAAGAAACAAAGACACAGGATTCTCCTCTGAACACCTAGGAGCTGACTCTGATGTCCTGCCACAGCTGGTGCTGCTCTCCTCAGTGGCAGATATTTTAGTGAGCTGCTCTGAGAAGACCTTTCCCCTTCGTGGTAAGTCTGTCCTTCCCTTCCAGACATGTCCAATGGAGAAGCTATGAGCTTCCTCTTCTGCACTACAAGCACATAAGGTACCCTGCTACACCACGCCCCTCATCCATCCACTGGGTGATGGAATCCCAGAGATAGGTACTTCCTCAATGATCCTCTTTGAAAGGAATTATGAAGAGTGCAATATTTTACCCTGTTTACAAGCTAAATTTTATCTTGTTCCACAATTTCATGAACACTGTTAGAGGCTGTGGCTTCCTGTATCAGACTTACATAGTTCACTATTCAAATCATTTGGAGGATCCAAAGTATCAGGATTTGTAATATCTATATTCCCAAAATGTACCTCAAATGGAAACTGATACCTCCACACACTGACTGCATTACAGGTGAAATTATTCACAAATCTGTTATTTTCAGAGATGGGCTTTGCTCCATATAGCAATATTACATTGATCAACTAGACAATGAATATACTAACACCGGTGGAAAGTAACACTATTTCTGTCCTTCAAATCTGTTTGTAAACCTGCCCTTTGTTCTTGAAAAGTTGTGTATTAACTTCTAAGTTGAATTATACTATGAAATATTTTTTATAAAAATGTCTTTCCAAAGAAATGCAGTCAGTGCTTTGATAGAAGACAGTCACAGAAATAAGAGAAGCATAAAGAATTTTCTTCCTAAAATATGTATGTTTTTTCCTGTCTTGATATATTCTTGTATATCTTCAAGTTTCAATGTATATATTCTTTTCTCACTTTGCAAATATTGATGTAAATATTTTACAAAATTTATATTCAGGTATTATTAAGTTCTGGTATTCTTGTACAGAATGAGATGACTATGGGTGATAAAACACTATTTCAAAATGGTATGATAGGATTTTGAATATTTTTATCTTTAAAATTTTTTAAATTTATTTATTTATTTATTTGGTACAGGGTCTTGCTACACAGCTTGGACTCATACTGATCCTCCTGTCTCAACCTCCCTAAGGCTGGAACTACAGGTTTGAGCTACCACCAGGTTTCAGTGATTGGGTCAGCATGCCTGGTGTTCCAGCCTGGCATGGCTGGTACCAGAGACTGAACCTGGGTCCTTTGACTTCCCAGGCAGTCACTTAAACCACTGAGATATCTCCTAGTCCTTTAGTGTTTTTAGTATAAGAAAAGAAAATGTATATGAGGAGATAAGTAAGTTTACCCTGTTTAAATATTATAAAATCACCACATTTATTGAAATATTGAAAAGTACCATATAAATATACATAATAGTTATGTTTTAGGTGTAAATTAAAATAAACTTAATTGTAAAAGTAAAGAAAATATTTAAAAGAAAATGTATTATAAATTTCATTTGTCTGTTATTTGGCATGTCATAAGGAAATGACAAACTACAAAGGAAAAATATACAAGATAGAATCACAAAAATGGGTTTATAGCTCTGTGGTAGAATTTTTATTAAACAATGTGCTTGAAGCCTCAAGTTTGTTCTAAAAAATTCAAATAAATAAATAAATAAGACAAAGTAAAAGAAAGAAAGAACACAAAAAGAGGCAAAAGTTCAAGGTATTTGTACCTGCTGTATGGGAACAACAAGTGTGTCATCAGGGCCAATGGTAAGAGTGTAAATCTGTGCCCTGCATGTCCTCCTTTGCCGTAGGTCAGCAATACCAGCAGGAAGAGTTCTCCCAGGCCCTGTGTACCCTCCAGTGTCCTAGAATGGCAGGAAGAGCAAAGGGTACCTGGGAGAAAAGTGTAAGTCTGCTCCTCATGTCTCCTCTATTGCCCCAAGATGATAATGCCAGGGGAGGAGAATGACGCTGCACTTGTGCCTTCTCATTGCTCCAGGAGGGCACCAGCTGTACCAGAGGGAAGGGTGCAAGTGCACATCCTGTGCCTAGTATGTTCTACCCAGGAAGGTGGTATCAGTGAGAAGAGTATAATTCCATGCTTAGCACCTCCCTCCTCCTTTGCCCTGGAATAGAATTGCCAGAAAGAGAAATGTAAATGTGTGCTGTTTCCTTTCTCTATTTCCCTGGACTGTGGTGCTGGAAGAGGACGTATCTGGAGGAACAGACACCTTCTGGAGAAGCCTGAGCATCATTAATTAAGGTTCTCTAATATTAGAAAGCTAAAAGCATCAACATGGAAAAGAAAATAAAATAGAAAATAAAAAATGACGACAGCAAAGCAAAACACAATCCCAAATGTCCACTTTATCCAAAACACAAAGAGATGGAGGCAATTGGAAGCCATCAATGAAGCAAATCAAATAAAAATGTAGATTATAAACCCCACTGAAACTATACACAGAAGACTGAATGAAAGGGAAGGGAGAATATCAGATCATAGGAATACAAGTAGTGACCAGGAAAAGATATCTTAAAACTCACAAAATACCATAAAAATTCAGTCCAAGTGCTATAAAATGAAGTAAAGAGAAACAACATAAAACTGATTGGAATAAGTGAGAAAGCTGCAGATGTCACAAAAGCATGAAAAGCCTCTTCACAGAAACAATGGCAGAAAACTTTCCAAACATGGATAAAAAACATTTGATATACCAATAAAAGAAGTATAGAGAAATCTGAATTGCCATGTCCAAAATATAAATCCACACAAAGGCATATAAATAATCAAGATTCCACAACTTCAGAAAAAGAATGGAATATTAAAATCAGCTAGAAAAAAATATATATCACTATATAGGACAACCCATCAGGATCATAGCAGACATCTCAAAAAAAAAAAAAAAAAAGCCTCGAGTCAAGGAGAACTTGGAGAACAATCTTCAACCCAGATTGTTGTACCCAGCAACACTATACTTCAAATTTGATGGTGAAATAAGATATGTTCATCACAAGAAGCAACTGAAGAAATTTATGACCACTTACCCAACTATACAGAATGCTCTGAAAGACGTATTTGAAAGAAATGACAAAGACCATACACACAGCAACACCAATGGAAAGAAACTGCCATGCAAGGCAACAATTAAATATAGCAGGAACAGGGAAAATGTAACAGGAAATAACAAGAGAAACAAATACCAATATATATTAATTATAACCATCAGTGTAAATGGTATCAATTCACCAATCAAAAGAAACAGACTAGTAGAATGGAGTGAGAAACAAGATCCAATAATATGCTGCATTCAAGAAACACATTTAGAGCCAGAGAGATAGCTCAGTGGACTAAGCACCTGCTTTAGCAAGCACAGGGACAACAGTTCGATCCTTGGGTCTGCTTGCCAGGCTGGCCCCACCCTGGGGCTCACTAAATCAGTGAAGGAGTCTGGGTGTGGTGGTGCATCCTGTAATTCCAGTGATAGGGAGGCTGAAAACAGAAGAATAACTATGAGTCTGAGCTTTGAAGTGAGACCCTGTACCAAATACGAGAGAGAGAGAGAGAGAGAGAGAGAGAGAGAGAGAGAGAGAGAGAGAGAGAAAGTGTTTGCCCTCAAAAGAAATTCATGGACTAAAAGGCAAAGAATAGAAGCTATTCTCCATGACACAGGAACCCAGAAAAATATAAGGGTAGTTATTTATTTGTAGACAGTGAAAACATTAAGCCAAAGCTGATCAGAAGAGACAAAGAAGGTTATTAGATACTCATTAAGCAAAATTTCAAGAAGAGATAACAATCATAAATACTTATGAACCAAACAGAGTCACCCAACTACATAAAACAAATCATAACTGACATGCAAAAAACAAATAAGCACTAACAATTGTAGTGGGGTACCCTAATACCCCACTATCACAAATGGATAGATCAACTAGACCAAAAGTCAACAAAGAAATATTAGTATTAAATCAAACCTGTGAACAACCGAACTTGTTAGATATCTACAGAGTGTTCACTCCAAAACACCAGAATATACGTTTTTTTTTAGCTGAACATTAGATGTTCTCTAAATTAAATCACATATTCATTGACAAAACATTTACATTTAAGTAAATATAAAGGAGGACCTGGGGAGATAGTTCGGCTATCTAAGCACCTGCCTGGAAATTGAACAAACCTAGGTTTGATCCCCAATACTGCATACTATGTTAATCCTGAAAACCTGGACACCCTGACCCAGCCACCAAAACTGGACATTTAAGTGCATGCCTGTAATCCCAGCACTGGGGAGGCTAAGACAGGAGGATCACTCTGAGTCTGAGTTGTATAGTGCGGCCTTGTACCAAATAAATAAATAAATAAATAAACAAATAAATAAATAAATTTTTAATTAAAATAATTATAAAGGAACTGAAATCATGCTGAGCATAATATATGAACATAGCATAATGAAACTAGAAGTCAATGACAAATGAAACCTCAAACTAAATTTACACATGGAACAACCAATAGGTAACAGAAGAAATTTGAAGTGAAATTAAACACTATGTACAATTAAATAATACTAATACAACATACCAAAAACTTATGGGATGCAATGAAAACACTTCTACAAGGGAAATTTATAGCAGTATACTCACACATTAAGAAATCAAAACAATTTCAAATGAACAATCTAATGTTGAACCTCAAGTTTCTAGAAAAAGAACAAATCAAACTCAAAACTCATGTTAGGGAGGAAATTATAAAGATAAGATCAAAAATACAATAGAGGATAGGAAAGCAAAACCAAATCAACAAATAAAAAGCTGGCTCTTAGAATAGATAAAATTGATGAAAAATTAGCCAATCTCATAAAAAAGTGGAAAGAGAAAACACAAATTCAACCAAGTAGTAACGAAAAAAGGTAAATCACAATGGATGCCACAAAAACACAGAATATCAACAATACCTAGTATGAGAACCTATATTCTAAAATGATGAAAGACAGTATAAATGGACAGGTTTCTAGACAGAGTGGAAGTATCAAAACCAAATCAAGAAGATATAAAAACTCTAAATAATCCAATCACAGAAAATGAAATCGAAAAGCTAATAAAAAACTACCAACTGAGAAAATACCAGACACTGAGGGATTCACTGTGGAAACCTGCAAAACATTTAGAGAAGAATTAATATCACTAATACTTAAACTCTTTAAGAAAGTGCAAGGGAAGAAGTACTTCCAAAGTAATTCCTAGAAACAAATATTACCTTCATTCAAAAGTGAGAAAAAACAAAACCATGAAAGAAAACCACAGGCTAATTGCCCTAATAAACATAGATGTAAAATTCCCTAATGAAGCACTGGCAAACACATTACACCAAAATATCAAGAAAATTATACATCATGACAAAGCAGGATTCATGTCAGGTAAGGAGGGATAGTTCAATTTATGAAAATCAATAAATGTAATACATATATTAACAGAACCAAGAAAAAAAATCACATGATCATCTCAATAGATTCAGATAAACCTTTTGAAAAAAGCAAAAAGTCATTCTTGATAGAAAAAAAAACTCTACAGAAAGTGAAATACATGGTCTTAAAAATCAATGTGATAAAAGCCATCTGTTACATGCCAGCAGCTAATATATTGTGTTGTGAAAAAACAAAAGTTTTTACTCCATAATCGGACCAAGAAAACCCTTTCCATTACTGCCATTCCTTTTTAATATAGTTCTGGGAAGATTAGCCCGTGAAATTATGCAAAACAAGAAATAAAAGGAATAAGGAAAGAAAAGGAAGAAGTAAATTCCCATTTGTGACCAATATGATACTCTACATAGATCATTCCATAAACTGCACAAAATATTTCTAGACTTAATATCCAAATTCAATAGTTTAGTGAGATATAAAGTTAACACTGAAAAGTCAAAAGTCAAGAGAATTCCTGTACACAAGCAACAAACACACAGGGAGAGAAACTAGGGAAAACACAACCTTCATGTTATCATAAAAATGATTTACTTATGAATAACAAAAGATGTAACAGATCTATGCAGTGAAAACTTGAGTACAATAGAAAGGAGATTGAGGGGAGTATAAAAAAATGCAATGATATTCCTTGGTTTTACAGAGACAGAACCAACATAGTGAAATGGTCATACTCTCAAAACTGCAATACAGATTTAATTCAATCTCAGTGAAAATACCAATTACATACTTCATTGACAGAACTAGAGAAGCGTTAACAGAAACATAGAAAGCATTCCTGAAATTCATTTAGAAGCAAAAAACGCCTACATGGAGCCGGAGAGATGGCTTGGTAGAATAAACACTTCCCTGGCAAGCGCAATGGTCTGAGTTCAATCCCCAGTTCTGAAAAAAAAAAAGGCCTACAATAGCAAAAGCTATTCCAGACAAGAAAAGCAAATTAGTGAGCATAATAATCCCAGACATGAATTTATACTTACAAAGCTTCCCTGACAAAATCAGCATGGTATTCTAATAAATGGACCTGAGAATCTGTAGTATAAAATAAAAGATGTAAACTCATCCCAAAGCATACTCTCTGACTTTATCATTGACAAAAGAGCCAAACATCTTCATTAGAAGAAAGATAGTCTTTTTTAAAAAAAAATCCTAGAAAAACTGACTTTCCAATTAAATAATCATACCATTGCGGTATATGTGCACCCATGTTTACAGCAGCACAATTTGTCATAGCTAAATTTTGGAATCAACTGAAATACCCTTCAACTGAGGGATGGATATAAAGGATAAGGTATTTTTACACAATGGAGTATTATTTAGCTATGAAAAAGATAAATTTGAGGCTTTTGTAGATAAATGGATACAACTAGAGATTATATTAGTAAGTGAAATGAATCAAATCCACATGTGCAAATATCATAATATCTTGCTAGTGTGAGAACCTGAAAAAGTTATTAAATTCTGAAAGATACAGTAGGTACTGTGAAAGGGAAAGACTGTGTTCATTGGAAAGGAAAAACTGGGATGAGGAAAAGGACAAATAAAAGAAAGGGGAAAGACACATCTATGTACATATGCAAAATAGTTTGGGTGATTGACTGTTAATTTCTCCTAGTCTTTTGAAAGGAACAGTTAAGACTTATTTTTTTCTTTTTCTTTTGAATTTCTTACAGTGGTTTTGTTATTGTCTTGTTTTTTCTTTAAACCAATCTTGCAGGTTTATATCTTGTAGACTGAATAACTAATTTCAAGATAATCTCATGCAATACAGCAGCCATTGTAGTATTTGTATTACTTTGTTTAGTGAAATTTTGTATCATTTGTAATGCTGTTTTTTTCCTATCACTATTGTGCATTCTTTAAAAAAATGATTTTCCACATGCCAAAGACTAAAACTAGACTCATATCTGTCGTCATGTACTAAAGTCAAAAATGAATCAAAGTTATAAATACTAAAATAAAAACACTAAATTTAATAGAAATAACAGATAAAAATCTCAAAAATATAGGTGTTAGCAAAGACTTCATAAACAAATCCCAGAACGTAAGAGAAATACTAAAAAAATCAACAAATGTGGTCTCCGCTTCCTAAAAAGCTCTTGCACAACAAAAGTAATCACCAACAAAGTGAAAAGTCAATCCACAGAGTGGTGATAATTATAGTCTGTTGTCTCAGAGACAAAGGACTTACCTCCAGAGCATATAAAGAATTGAAAAACTCAGATCACACAATTTTAAGACCCAATCCAAAAGCAGGCATTGGAGATGAATAGGCACTTCTTGGATGAAGAAACAAAAATGGCAAATAAATACATGTAAAAAAGTTCAATATCATTGATAATTTAACAGTTGGAAATTAAAACAACACTGAGATTCCATCCCACTCCAGAAAGAATGGCTATCACAAAATATCAACTGATAGCAAATGCTGGAGGAGCTATGGAGAAAAAGGAACCCTTCTCCACTACTGTTGGAAATGTAGATTGGTACAACCCCTGTGGAAATCAGTTTGGAGATTACTTTAAAAACTGGAATTGGAGGTCCCATTTGAACCAGCCATGCCTCTTTTGGGTATCTTCCTAGAAGAAGTGAAAACATCCTAATACAGTGATATATGTACATCCATGCTTATAGTAGCACAAATAGTAATATCACAATGTTAAAAATAATCCAGATGTATATCAACAAAAGAATGGATAAAATGATGGATGTTTTTTCTAATTTAATTGAATTGAATACTAACCAGCCACAAAGTAGGATAAAATGGAGTCTTTCATAGCTAAATGGATGCTATTATAGGTCATGCTAATAAGTAAAATGAATTAGACCCTATGTGCAAACATAGTACTATCTCACTAGTGTGAGAAAACAAGCAAATAAGATCCAAAATGCACAGTAGATATTGTAAATGGGAAGAAACTGCTCAAGAGAATAAATACATTGTGATGGAGAAAGGGGAAATCAAGGAAGAAAAATATATGCATACACAAGATAGTTTAGCTTGTTATATAGCTAGTTCCTCAGTTCATTCAAAGGAAAGCTTTGTGCTAATAATGTATAGATAAGATACCATGCCTATATCTTGAAATCTGAATAACTATGAGGAAAATAACAAAATGCTACATATAAACTATAGTAACTGTCCTAATAACCTATTTTGAAACTCATTTTCATTGTTATATTTGTATTTTTTCTCTCTCTCTAAAAAAGAAAATGTGTGTAGTCAGAGAATACCTCACCAAGTACCTGTAGGGGATCTGAGGTCTTCTGCACTTTACTAAATTTCTGAGAAATGTTTACCCTTGACATAAATGGCCATATTCATTTTATATATTGATAAAACTTTATGCTAAAACTTTACAGTACCATGATCTAGAATTTTTTCAATGAAAACTATGATTTAATTGTTCTCTACTGTGAGAATAATTCTACCATGTCATCATTTAATATGTGTCATGACTGGATATGAGTTTTACAAAAATCACAGTATTTTATAAAGGATGCACTGTTAAGAGAGCTGCTCAACTGAAAAGTCAGCGTACACCTGTTTGTGGATTTCCCTGTGAAATAAGGCTATGTATAATCATGCGTGGGTCAAGCTGCTGCACAAATCAAGACCAAGGATAAAACCAACAGAAATAATTTTTCACTGACTAAATGGAAAAGTGGTCCAGAGAAAGAGGGATTATGTTTTTGTAAAGCATAAATCTAATTAGATGAACCTCATTGCAATATAGTTTAATTCTTTATTTCTTTTTTTTTAAATTTTTTTTATTTATTTGAGAGAGAGAGAGAGAGTGTGTGTGGTGTGTGTGTGTGGCCAGCTCAGCCCACCAGGGGGCGGGGCTGGCTGGCATGTGGTGCTGGGGGATTGAACCGCGGTCCCTGATGCTTTGCCAAGCTAGTTCTAAGTAGGTGCTTTAGACCACTGAGCCATCTCTCCAGCCCCTAATTCTTTGTTTCTTAAGTAAGATACTTAGAAAAATATACAAATTGCACCTGTCTCTATGCAACTAAATAAAATAGTGTAGGATTTAAGAATTGTGGTTAGGACCAATTGTAGTATTTTCTAAAATACAGAACACTGAGTGGAAGAGCAATTTTTAAAGAGAACATTACAGTATTTGAGATTAAATTTTAATTTCCTCTGGCATGTTATCAACTCATCTTAACAAGATTTGCCTGGTTAAGACCAAATTATATAAAACTCCATTTCATTAATAATCTGAACTAATTTTATTACAAAACATGTATAATATCTTGTCATTTATATTTTCTATTCTTTCCATGTCCTTGCATGTGCCTGCATTCTCCTGGTTTGCATAAAACAACATAAAATTTAATGATATAATTAGGCATCTAGAGGGTCCTGGGTTGATGAAAACCATGATTGCTGAGCCTGTGGAATTTCAGAAATGAATGAGCTTCCCACTATATTGCTTTCTGAAAACGTTTTGATGCTTACTGTATAATTCATAATAAGATTGTATTTAGTCTTTTTTTTTTTTTGGTGGAACTGGGGATTGAACTCAGGTCCTTGTGCTTGCCTGGCAAGTGCTTATTCCACTGAGCTATCTCCCTGGCCCCCATAATAAGATTATATTGAAAGGTACAAAATAGTTGAAATTTTTAAGACAGCTTGAAAATTTTGTTAATATAGATTTGAAATATTTTCCTGAGAAAACCATTTTTAATATCCAGTACTCCATTTTAGCTGGGTGATTTTGAGTTCTTTATTCAAACTGCTTTTTATCCCAGTTTTTGATTTTGAAATTTAAAAAAATGCTAACAGAGCTAGCATTTCAAACTTGTTTGAACATTGAACAGAATGTATTAAATGTTAAAATGGTTGATAAGTATCTTTAGGTATGTAAGGGCTTAGTAACTAGTAAATATTGCCAAATCTCTTTTTTATAATTCAAATCTACAACTATCTGGAAAATGAAGATCTGAGAAATGAAATCATGTTTGTGGATGGCCAAGCACATTTGTCTGTATAAATAGGTATGTGTGGATGATGCTTGTGTTTACCTTGTTGAAAGAGATTTTAAAAATGCTCCTGAAGAGAAGTTTAAAAAGAAATAAATCAAGGAAGGAAATGTCTTGCAATGACTGAGAGGCCTTGAGCTCACCAGCTTTTAAATTGTGCTCATTGTAAACACAATACTGAAAATAAACTTTTATTTGAACACATTGATAGCATAATAAATACCAATTCTAAATTCTACATTTTATTGAACTTACAAGATTTACTGCCATATCATATTTTCATTTACCAAACACAGGTTATTTACCAAAGGAAAAATAAGCATTATGCATATGACATCTTTAGTTCCCTGTTGTGAAGACCTTCATTCTCTTTTGCCAGATCAGCACTCACACTGTGCGTGTGAGGCCGCACTGTACCTGTGTTTCAGTGGACACCATAATTCATTTTACATCATGGTCCCCACTTCCACCCATGCTGTTGTAAATGACAGGAGTAAGTTTTTAAGCAGTGTTGTATTCCCCTGTGTATATGATCCACATTTTGCCATTATTACCTCCATCAGTGGAAGAATACATAAAGAACAGCACAGTTTTAAACATGAGCATATGGGAGGATAATGGAAAACTATTTTGAAAGCATTAGAGCATCACCTAGGTATTATAAACAAATAAAGGAAAACTGCTAAAAGTCATTTATACACACAAATTTCTCAGATTCTCCTTAAATTGTATACAACTTCATTTCCTTGGTAAAAGATGCATGGCACAGATGAGAATGCTCATTGCCATAATTTAATGGGGGCTTCATTAAAATGCAGATTCTGAATTTTTTACAAAATGAATATATGTATGATATTTGTGCTTATTCATGGTGTATGTTACTATAATTTGATACATGTACATAATGTATAATGATCAAATCAAGACAATTAGCTTTTCCTCAAAAATTATCATTTTTATGTGTTTATAAACTCTGAACACTTCTGCTCTAGTTATTTTAAAAAGGTATAATTAATTGTTGTGACCTCCAGTTACCTTGCATTAGAACAGCCAAGTTATGAAATTATCTGCGACCACTGACTAGTGTATACAATTTTTGGAAAATGTGGAACATATATACACTCAAGTATCATTCATCAATAGTAAGGATGAAATTCTGCATGGAGAGACAAGAAGACACTATATTAAATGACATAAGACAGGTACAGGAAGAAACACTATATTTTCTAACCTCATTCTTATCTATTTTGACTAATGAGAAAACCTGAGTTTCTTCATTTTGAATAAGTTTATTAGTGATTCTAATAGTTCTAATCTTTTGGATCACACCATTAGGAGAAAAGAAATCAAGCTTTTCCTATTTAAAAACATTTGAGAATTATAGGAGAATCCATAGAACACAGGCAAATATCCTAGCCTCTTCTGAAGTCATATATGAAGGACTCTTAAAGATTACAGGAAGTGAAAAGAATTACAGGTAGCAAAATCTCAAAATCTTAGTTTCAAAGGACTCCTAGGACTTCTGGGCAAGTGATACTTTGGGATCTTTTCTTTATGGATTGATGAAGCTGTGTTATTTTGCAAAGTTGTGCATTACATTTCTTTCATGCTGTGAAGACGTGCCAATGTAAAGAAAATAAAACCACTGTAACCTGGTGAAGTATGGTTTGCTTGTAGAAAACATTTTGGAATACATTTTAGCTTGTCATAAGGTTAAACTATTATTTACAGAAGTATTTTATTGAAAAGTTTAATAGCTATATCCCAGATGTGTCACTTATTTATCGTAGATAAATCATTTCATGTAGGACAAAAAGCACATTTTCTCAGGAAGAAATTCAAGTATGCTTATTTACTTTGCATGTGAAAATACACACTTTCATTCCAGGTAGGAAAAGAAAAGCATTACAATGTGTTTCTTCAAAGCAAGTATTTTAACAACATTAAAATTCTATATTTTAAAAACATACTTTCCTGTTTTGTTTTTTAATATGACTCCTAGAACCTTGGAGTCCAGTGTAGCCTAAGGTATTTAGCCTTCCTGTTCACCTCTTCTGCTAGCCAGCAGCACAAACACAGACACAGACCAAAGAATCAAGAATCTCAGAGGTTGAATTCTTTTTGAAGAAACTTTTATCCATGGTGTTCAGAACATTTCTTTTTATTTGCAACTTCAGAAGAAAAACAAAGCTCAGAAAAGCATAGAAAGCTCCATAAGCTTTCACTGTATGAAATAGAATTCCGATTTTGTAAAAACCTGAGGGTTCCTCCACTTCATCTATTCCTTGAAGTATACTCCCTTACAGAAAACACCTGACTAGCTGTCCTACTAATACTTAACCTTTATGAGCACAGAAGTGTTAATAGTGCCAATAATAAAATAACTAGCGGCAAAATGGTGCTTGGTAGCCAACATTTATGAATGAAAAAATATTCACACACAAATGGGAAGATGACCAGGTCATAGGAAAACTGAGTAACATTTGTAATAAACAGAAATTTATATATAAATTTGTATATAATGGAGTGTGTGTATACATTTTTATGCATAGGAAATTCTTATGGTGAAAAGATAACAATTCTTTATAGTTAATTCCCATTTATAGATATTAAACTTTGCAAAATATTTTTTCATATGCAAATCATTCATACATTTGTCAGAGTTTACCTAAGTCTCCTCATAATGTATGTATTTAATGTTATTCTTCATTGTTTGAAGCATTACAATTCTCCATATACTTCCAAACACTATATATGCCTGTGAACTTCAAGATTAACTTATTGCCCAAGTATTCATGCTACTTTGATGTTTTGTTTTGCTTTGTTGTTTACAGGTCCTCCTGATTACTGTGTATAATTTTAACACTAAATTTTTAAGCTCAGATGAATTACTCTACTTTTATTTGATTTTTATTTATTTTATTTTTTTTTTGTGCTCCAAATGTCTTCAGGTCAGGCTTGGCTGGCTTGAGCTGTGGGAATCAGCATCCTGAGCCTGACTGCTTCATTGAAGCAGCCACTTAAAGAACTGAGCTAAGCAGCAGGCGCCCTTGATTTTTGATCAATGAAATGTTTATGAAAAATACATTGTATTGCAACAGGGCTACCTTGAAGTTTTCCTCAACATGTATTATAAGGTTGAATTTTGTTATGCAATTCAAATAATCAACAGAATAGTTGAGCTGTTGCAGTATAAAACCGGACATCAGAATATGTGATCCTTATATTTTCTTTTTTTTTTTAATTTTTTTTTTATTTTTATTTATTTGAGAGAGAGAGAGAGAGAGAGAGAGAGAGAGAGAGAGAGTGTGTGGTGTGTGTGTGTGGCCAGCTCAGCCCACCAGGGGGCGGGGCTGGCTGGCATGTGGTGCTGGGGGATTGAACCGCGGTCCCTGATGCTTTGCCAAGCTTGTTCCAAGTAGGTGCCTTAGACCACTGAGCCATCTCTCCAGCCCCGATCCTTATATTTTCTATCAATGTATATTCATAACAAAACATGGATGTACCAAATATGAAGTTAAGAATATGAGAGCTCAAAAGTAATGGACAAGCTAGGGAGATAGCTCAGTGGTCTAAGTGCCTGCCTGAAAAGTGCAATGACCCAAGTTCAATTTCAAATACCGCATGCCTTCTGGGTGTGCAGTGTTGGCCACCAAACAAAAGGGCATGGTGGCACACGCCTGTAATCCCAGCGCTGGGGAGACTGACCCAGGAGGATCGCTATGATTCTGAGCTGAATAGAGAGACCCTGTACAAAATAAATAAATAAATATGAGAGGAACGAAAAAAATAATAATGGACAGTTATTTTCTAGCAAGATTATGTCTCAAAGTAATAAATAAAAGCTGAGGATGTAGCTCAGAGCAAAGTCACTAAGTTCAATTCCCCCTACAAAAACAAAACAAACTGAAATGACTTCCACTGAAATTTTTCACTAAAAATCTCTACTTTTCTATAGGTTGCTGTAGTATTCATTGTCAAGAATACATTGACTCATGTACATATCTAGACAGACCGCACCTTGAATCACCTGCACAACAGCTGGGAACTAAAATCTGAAGTGCCTGAACCTCAAACTGAGAAATTTATTTTTTCCAAGTACTTCTTAGATCCATAAAAATAACTTCATTAGCATTATGATGCAATTAACAACAGTAAATGGCCATACCCAATGCTGAAGACAGGTCCAAAGATAGCAATAGATGAATAATATTAAATTACTCATTATGGTCATCATCTTCCTGATCAGAGCTCTGATAATTATGAATCGGTCCTTTAATCATGACTCTATATTAATTTGATTCCTAATGGTGTAACTGTCCTATAAAAGACAAGGAGAAGCTGACCTCCAGTGTCTTTTCTGAGAAAATATCTAATAACTCGTATGTATTCCAGGGACATACTTTTAGAAGAATAATTCAATCTTTGGCAGTTTCCAGAAGAGATTTCTTAGCAGTTACATCATAATTTTTCGCACCAACCTACAAAAAATTTGATTATTTTCTTTCATATCTAGTGAAGAATTAAACTAAAATTCAATACACCTAATGTTAATATTGTACTTTTTTCTAAAAGGATATTTTTGTAACATTTTTGTGTCTCTTATTTAATTAAAAATGGCTGGAGAACAAATAAGAAATGAGAGAATATTTTGAATTCATCAATATTATGCTTTAAATATTCAGACCAGTTTCCAAAACTTTCAACCATTTCACCTGTCCTTATCATCTTCAAGATGGAAATTCCCTTTATGCTGAAAATTGTGAAAACATTTTCTGTTACTATTTTTCATAAAGTGAGTTTTAGATCATGCAGTGGACTAAGAAGAAACAAATAAAATGCGTATAAACCGGAAGAGAAATGAAACATTCTTTGACTGAAAACGTGATCCCCTTCATAGGATCTTTAAAGACCTTTGTTTTTGACAAAAAGATAAAACATGTAAAGACAAAACAAAAAAGCGTTACGAAGAGAAGTTTGGAGAAGGAAAGGAAGGAAGAAATAATAATAATAAATGCTTTAAGAGGCACGATGTGTGGGCGCCACCTTCCTAAAAGGAGTATAAACATTATATAATACACATAAGTACAATACATTAAAATACTCTGTAACTATTAAGCCACAGTATTTTATAACAATACAAAATATAAGCTAATATTAAAAGTAAATTGTTTTCCAATTTATTATGAATGAAGAAAAGAAATATAAAATTAAAATACAATACTATCTATGTTTATTTATCATAACAAATATTTAGACAGAAGTCAAAGAAAATGTGTAAAGCATTTGAGGAAAGCTAAAATTCTTGGAAGAAAAATTTCAAAAAAGAATTAAACACCTAACGAATGAAACAATCTTCTATGTTAATGTTCAGAAGGATCCAATATTGCCAGTATATTTGGTCTCCAATATTTGATGTATAGCATTAAAATATTTTCAATAGACATCCAATATATTTTCTATTTAGGAACACTAATTCTTACATCTAGGGCTGGCCTAAGACTCAGATTTGCCTACTCAATAAGAATAGAGTT
>NW_004524657.1:11737440-11756821 GCF_000260255.1 Octodon degus
CCAGGGGGCAGGGCTGGCTGGCATGTGGTGCTGGAGGATCGAACCGCGGTCCCTGATGCTTTGCTAAGCTTGTTCCAAGTAGGTGCTTTAGACCACTGAGCCATCTCTCCAGCCCTAACTATTCAATTTTAAGATTTATTTTGGTGGCATCTGGGTTTGATCTATGGTGTGCTGTGCCAGCCCCGACCCCAGGGTGCACTGAGACCAATTGAGACTGTAATCCCAGCTCTTCAGAGGCAGAACACAGACAGATCACTACAAGTCCAATCTAAATAATGAGACCCTGTAGACCCTATACACCCTGTACTAAAATACATACGAAAAAAGATTTATTATGTAAGTTCAATAATCAAGATAACATAGTAAAGACTCAAGTGTAGATAAAGAAAAGAGTAAACCAGGAGAGAGAGCTAAAATACAGGCTCATAAGAAAGAACTCAATTTAACATTGATGAAAGAAAAGCAATGGAATGGAGAATAGTCTTTCCCACAATGACTTTACACCACTGGATATACACATCCCAATAAATCTAAAAACAGCCTTTACACCCTTAAAAACTGAACTAAAATGGGTTATACACTTTGGCTTAAAATTATAAACCTTAAAAGTCTTAGAATGTAACAAGAAAACTCTGCTGGACCTTTGATTTGCTGTTGACATTTTAGATTCAACACTAAAGGCATGATCCTTCAAAGAAATAATTGATAAGCAGAACTTCTTTAGGACCAGGGAGATGGCTCAGTAGAATAAGTGCTTGCCTGAAAGGACAAGGGCCTGAGTTCCATCCCTGGTTCCACAAACAAATAAACAAATAAAAATAGAACTTCTTTAAGAATGAAACTGCTGTACTTCAAAAGGCTCAATCAATAAAATGGAAAGATGTATCACAGACTAGAAGTCTATGTGTGAAAAGATGTTAGTGATGAGACACGTTATCAAAAATATACAAATTAAAAAGAAAATTCCCACAAGAAATTGAAAAATTGGATTAAACATGGATATAAGACCACAGCAGACATTACAATAAAAGGTGACAAATAAGCATATTAAAAAAGGCCAAATAGAATGAGTCATTGAGACACTGCTTGAGAGGTCATGGGGCAAAAGGAAACTTTTCCACTGGTGGTAGGAATGTAGACTGGCAAAACCACTATGAAAATCAGTGTGGAGACTCCTCAGAAAACTAGGACTGGAAATCCCATTCAATCCAGCCTTTCTCTTTCTGGGTATTTATCCAAAACAACTGAAAACATCATATCACAATGATATATGTGCACCCATGTTTATAAAAGCACAATTTGTCATAGCCAAATCTTGGAAACAACCAAATGCTCATCACCTAAGGAATAGATGAAAAAGATGCGGTCTTTTTATGCAATGGAGTATTGCTCAGCTATAAAGAAAGACAAACTCCAAACCTTCTTAGGTAAGTGGAGGCAACTAGAAGCTATACTATACATGAAATGAATAAGACCCACATATGTAAGTATTATACTATCTCCTAGTGTAAGAATCCTAAAGAAGAAATGAAACCTGAAAGATATAACAGAAACAGTAAAATGGAAGGAAATGAAATTTAAGGATTGAATAGTGAAGATGAGAGAAAGGAGAAAAGAAAGGAAAAAAAGGAAAAGAAAAAACCATGCAATTATATAAACAGGATAGCTGAGGTGATTGTACTAATAATTTCCATCTATATTTTGAAAACATCAGTTAATGTGTAGAATTTTCACCTTGATTAACTCTATATGCTAGGGGCTGGCCAAATTGCTCAGTGGATTAAAGTGCCTGCAGGCTCAAGGGACAAGGGTTTGATCCCTGGGCCTACCATGCCTCGAGATGGCAATTGAGACTGGGATGGTGACGTGTGCCTGTAATCCCAGCTCTTGGGAGGCTGTAAACAGGTGGATCACTATGAGTCCAATCTAGTAGTGAGACCCTGAACACCCTGTAGACCTTCCCCTAAAATAAAAGATGGTCACTAACTCTGTATGCTGGCATCTGCAATCTAAGCAACTACATCAAAGACAGCAATGTCTAATAAAAAAGTATGCTTGAATATTTGTCATCTTGGTCTTCTAAAAGTGTACCATTTCTAATGTCATCTCAATTATTACTATAATCTCTTTAAAACAAATTTTAAAAAGTAAAAAAAGAAAATAAAAGAGACAAGAACAAAAAATAAGGTTTCTTGAAAGTAAGCAGTAATGTTCAATCACATGTCCAGTTTTATATAAATATATTTGTTTATCTGAGGAACTGATTTGATGATAAAAATAGATATCAAACATTATACATTAGATATACTAATTGTTTTGAAAATCTATGACATATGTATTGTTGTATGCAAGTCTGTTTTTGCCTTTGTTTCTATTATTTGATTTTGCATTTGTTTTATCTTAAAAAAAAAAGACATCGTAAACATGTTTCCACCACTGAGACAAAATATCTAAGACTAACACCTTAGCAGCTGGGGTAGATAGCTCAGCAGTCTAAGCACTTGCCTGACAAGCACAAGGGCCCAGGTTCAATCCACTAGCACCACATATTGTGCCGGCCCTGCCTCGAGCCAGCCACCAAAACCTGGTGTGGTGGAGTACACCTGTAATCTCAGTGCTGGGGAGGCTGAGACAGGAGGATCAGTATGAGTCAAAGCTGCATACCAATGCAGTAAATAAATAAATAAATAAATAAATAAATAAATATTCTTTAAAAAAAAAGAATAACAGCTTAAAGAAGGAAAGATATCATCCTTTTTTTTCTTTATTCTTTCTTTCATTTAGAAAAGGCATATTGTCATTCTTTTCCTTTTATTCTTATTTTGAAACAAGTTTTTGATATCTTGTACAGGCTGATGTTAGGCTCCCTATGAAGGCCAGGCTGATCTCAAACTCTTAGTGGCTCTTCTCTTGCAACCTTCTGTGTGCTAAGGTTATAGACCCATGACACTAGGTCCAGAAAGGAAGATTTATTTCAATTTAATGACATTATAGGTTTGAGTCAGGTTTCATGGCAGAAAAACTTCTTTCAGTGGGACTTCATGAAAGTAAAGAAGCAGAGTAAAAGCAGAAGAACCATAGAGGAAAGGATTAGGAATGAAGTATAGTCCCTAAAATCAGGGATTTATGATCCATTTGTTTCAAGTGAGCTCGAGCTATTGCCTTCCACTAAGGCTATTAAATCAGCCTCTTATCAATGTATTAATCCACTGGGGAGGCTAGAGCCTTCATATTTCACTCAACTTTCAGAAAGTCATCTCAGATCACATGAAACTTCTTAATCTATCATGATTACACACAATGAGGAAGCACAAAATCTAGAACACCAGTAAAAACAACTACCAGATGTTGTGGAATATCGGGAACTTTCATTCAAGGCCACAAGAAATGAAAAATTGTACAGATACTATGGAAAACTCTGGCTTATAAAATTAAATAAAATACTAACATGTTTTGTAATGTTGCATAAATTATTTGTCAATATAATTAATATATTATGTTATGGTTCTTAACTGAGATAAAACTAAGGTAGCTACAAATCCTTGTCCAAAGGTATATTTATAGTTCTCTTCACTATTACCAAAACTTAGAGACAACTGAGATGTTCCTCTGTAGGTGAACACAAATGTATCATGGAATAAGACCATAATGTTAAATGAATTAAATCAGACAAATAAACTTAAATATCATATGATTTCTCTTATGTGAGAAACTCAAAGTATAAATAATAAGTATATATAATTTAAAGAGAAAAATATAACATACATAGTAGGGAACATCTTTTGCAAATGGAAACGGAATCAAGAAATGAACAGAGGGTGAAAAGGGGAGCAGAAGTGGAGGAAAAATGGATTAAGATGTGTTCTATACATGTGCCAGAGGTCAATGATGAATGTAAGCATTTTGTGCTGTAAACACATATGAGTAAAAATAAAATAAAAAGGAATATTGAGTCATATTAAGAAGTCATAGATGCAGGAAATTTTAAATCACACAAGTGAAAGATATTAGTTTAAAAAACTTATTCTTAAAATACTACATTTTATATGATTCTAAAGTACTTTACATCTGCAAGAGGTAAAGCTTCCAGCAAAGTTAAAAGGCCAATAGTTGCCACTGATTTTATTGGAGGAAGGGAAGAAGAGCAGAGGACAGAGTTTTGGAGCAGAAAATCTGTCATAAATGATAATATAATGGTGGATACAGAGGCTATACATTTGTCAGATTCATGCAATGTTCAAAACAAAAAAAACTCTAAAATAAAGCATGGAGAAACGGCCAAATAGCTCAGTGGATTAAAGTGCCTGCAAGCAGATGCAGTGGCTGGGGATTCAATCCTGGGGTTGTCATGCTGGCCCCACCCCCAGGGCATGCTGAGATGGCAATTGAGACTGGGCGTGGTGGTGCACACCTGTAATTCTAGCTCTTCGGAGGCTTTAAACAGGCGGGTCACTATGAGTCTGATCTAGTGGTGAGACCCTGAACACCCCATAGACCATTCCCTAAAATACAGAAACAAATAAATAAGTAATAAAATAAAATAAAATACGGAAACTGGGTGATGTTGATGCGTTTATGTAAGTTCATAGATTTAAACAAATGAACTATTCTTATATAGGATATTAATAGTGATTGAGTTTCCATATACTTAGTCACTGTATGCAGATTTTTTTCTGTATTCTCTGGACTCTTTTACTAGAAATGTGAAAGAATTTTTAAGAATAAAATCTTCTATAAATAAAATAAAAGAAAGCAGACTACTTTTAAGAATATATATAAGCCACCTTAATTTTTATCCTATAAAAATTTAATAAGCATTGGTCTAACTTTTAAAGATTATAAGCTGGAACAACTTTCTATGAATATGTTTATAGAATTGTTATTAGTATAATGCAGTAGATGTACACAATATAGTTAAAGATATGCAATACAGTCTATAGTATGTAATATATTAATATTTGCATCATATATTATATATAATCAACTTCATTAACATTGCTAAATTTTATCAAATTGTTCTTCAGATGCTATACACTTTAGAAGTGCACGTTATGAAAAATTAAGTTTCTCTTAATTTTACATGAATTTCTATTCCTTTGACTAATAGCAAAAATAAAGCATTTTATGTTTATGGTTTAAGTGGACTTATATAATATATCTTAATATTCTTTGTTTTTTTTCTATTTTAAAGAGAAAAAAATAAAAATGGTACAGAATTTCAAAACAAGTTGACAGAATGAACACTGGTTATTATATCGCATATTGCTATCTTCAAATTAGATGCTCAAGTTACCAGATATAGGCATTTAAAATTGATCAAACAATATAAGCACTAACGATTTCTTTCAATGAAGTAATGGAAATTAGTAGTACAATTATCTTAGCTGTCTTGTGTATATATACATAACTTTTCTCCCTTGCTCTTTTCTCCTTTGCCTGCCCTAGTTGTTCTTTCCTTCTGAGCAGTTTCTTTCCTTTTCACAGTACCTACCGCACCCTTTGGATCTTATTTACCCTTCCACTTCCTTATACTAGGGAGACAATATCGTGTTTACACGTGTGAAACACCATATTGTCAAATAGACTGAGTCAAACAGAACCTCTAATCCTAGTTTTTTGAGGAATCTCCACCCTGATTTCCACAGTGGTTGGACCAGTCTCCAGTCCCACCAACAGTACAAAAGGGTTACATTTTCTCCACAGCCCCACCAGCATATGTTCTTAACAATGAGTTCCCTTGTTATTTTAGAGTCCTGTGATTATTTAGAAGATAGCTCATTTTTGTCTTTACTTTTGTATGGTGTGTTTTTGGAAACAGACACACAAAAATTTGAGTGAGGTGCTATAAATATTTTCATTTCTTCCTCATGTGATTTTTAGAGTGGGCAGAGTCAAGATTAGTAACCTCCTCCCTAATATACAGTCACAGAAATAGTATTTTATACTTTGTTATGAATCTTACATTTTTACACATGTATCTAATCTACTCAGAGTTAAATTTTCAGTATGAGGAATGATATTACTTTAATTTTATTCTGTGTTAATTTCCCCCTTATTCCTGGTGAAATATAATAAAAAAAATCTATTAATATAAATTTCTCTATTCCTATATTTTCCTTTAAGTTTCATCATTCTGTTTTAATTGCTCACACTTTACAACACCTTAACCCCTGCAACATATACCTTATTTTGTTATTTTTCCATATTTTTAAACCACATTGTGTTACTGTATCTGATGTGGTACCAAGGTAAGTTCTTAGGTTCTTGTGTGTGTCAAAAAATGAACTGAAAACTGCATGCAGTGATAAGGACAAAGCAACTAAGTATAATGAAATTTAAAGGTGTGCTCAGAGTGAATTGACTCAGGCTGGCAGACAGGAAAATGGTTCCAACTCAGGAATTAGTGTGCTCTTTGTGGGTTGGCTCATGCTGGTGGAAAGCAAAGTGGCCTGGGCACTGAATATGCTGAACTGAAAAATTTGAGATGTTGTGCGGGGCCTAGGCCATTTCATATGGGTTATTTCAGACAGTGATTGACAATGTGATGGTAATATCAGTTGTATCTACTGTGTATATATCTGTAATTCACTCAGTATTGGATCTATGAGATTCAGTCCATTTGTATGAATTTTCAGTGAGCCCTAATTAAAAAAATAATAATAACAATAATAATAAAGTGGTTATAAGTCAGACCAGCACATCTAACACACATGCTTCCTGGTTTGGAATTTCAGAATTTTCCAGGGATGTTTGTTATTTATATCTCTGCATGTGAGTAATGGGCCTTCAGAACAAGGCGAGGCTGAGTGGTCATGAGGTATTGCTGAGGTTCATCCGAATGAAGGCTAGTGGTGACATAGCCTCTAATTGCATGGTCTGTATTAATTCCATAGGTATTTGGAAGAATGTGTACATTTAAATGAATAGAATCAGTAAAACATATAAGTTCACAAACCAAAATATAAATTCAAATTATTAAGTTTTTCAGAGATATTATGAACCATTTAAAACTTAAACAAATATGCCAATAATTTATTTACTTACTTTTCCTAGAGAACATAACAAGTTCATCATCAAATATGTGTAGGTGAGGGCTAGGGAGATAGCTCAGTAGAATAAGTGTTTGCTTGACAACTTATTATTAGTTGATTATTAACTTAATATATATTAGTTGATTTATTTAAGTACATTTGACAATAAAAACTGATGAATTCCTTTGTAAAAATGTGAAATAAAAGCAATAAAAGGCAAAACATTATTTATAAAAATGCAGTTTAGATAACTTTCTGGAAAAAATTTATGAAATGGATTTTCAGCCTTACTTGAGCAAAATTTAAATTTTTGTAAATCAAGGAAAACATCTCAATGTATGTAATTCTAAGAAACAATATTCAAACTATCAAAATATAGAAAATAGTCTATTGAGTTAGCATTGCCATGGGTCACTGAGCATAGGAACCATACCAGAAACCAAATTAGAATCTGAAAGAGCCTTTATTTACTGAGCTCAGGACCATCAGCCAGTTCTCACACAGAAGACTGGTAGGAAAGGGTTTTTACAGTAAAATCCACATCCCTTTAGGCAAACAAATTTGTCATCTAACACAGAATAGCACTTCAGGGATTGTGTGACCATTACTCAACATATATTCTTTCTGAGAGCATTGTTTATTTTCAATTTAATGTACATCTGCATTGCTACGGTCTTGACTACCATAGTGATGCTTTCCCGTTGGTTAGAAACACTTTAGTTATTTTATACAGTTAGAAACATTTTAAACTTTATACTTTGATTTACTTTGTAGGTTCCATTCCAGGAACTGTCAGTCTATCATTTCAGTCTACTGATGATTTATCAACTAAGCCTCCTTGTGGTCTTACAAGGAATCAGGGTCACAGGAAGTTGAGCAGAGTAATTTTTTCACATTAGTTTAACATTAACTTATCACAAGCATATGAGTGAGGCAGTTAGCTATGGAAAGGGCTGAGATATTTAGGTCATTGATCATACTGATGGGCATTAAAATAAGAATAGACAAGGAACTAGGGCTTTATACCAAGTATGACATTCCTCAGTCAGTATGGGATGTAGCACATTCCTCTCTGACAGAAGTGCAGCCATTCTCCATTAAGCTCAGTAGTTCTGCAGGACTTTAAATGTAAAATGACCTGTTTCTTCTTTTTCCCCTCTCAATCCCAGTCTCTTTATTTAAAGTCCTTCTTGCTGAAGAACTGAATTGATAGCTGGTGTTCCAACTGACCATTTTAAATCTGCAGAAACACTAGTGATAGATTGGCACAAAACAACCAAGCAAATCCTGTGCTCTTGTTTTCTATTGGCCACACGGCCAATCCCTGGGAACACATCCTGCAAATCCAGAGGCATGTTTTTTCTTATTTCTAATACAAATCCTCTGTCTTCTCCCTTTGGCTTGTGATTTAATTTCTCTATGTTATGAAACCACAGTTTCGTACATATGGTGAAACAAAGGATTAAGACACTCATAAAAACAAAAGAAAATCTAAAAAAAATAAAGATAATAAACCATCAACTTGTGTAGAGAAACTATCAATTGTCAATTGAACTAGTTTTGGTGAAAACTTAGAAAGAAGAGATTTATAATACTGTTCAAATGATATACTTTTAATTCCCAATTTAAAGAACAATTTGGTAATATCTAGTAAAATATTTGTATTACTTGACATTCCGAGATTCTAGTTTTACTTATTTATACAAAACACTTCTAATTTTATTAAAACATATTTGTCAAATAGTATTTACTGTAGAACTGTTATTAGAGTAAATTTTTAAAAACAACCTGAAGAGAGGCATGTGGTACCTCCTATTGTGCCAGCACACAGAAGGCTGCCTGGAGGATCATCCTGAGTTCAAGGCCAGCCTGGGTTACACAGTGAAATTAGGACACCAACTGAACTGCATAGGGACATCTGTTCTCAAAAACAAACACATAAAGCAAAACCAAAGTTAATAAATACAATAAAAGCAATGTAAATATTATGAACAATAGAAACATATATTGTGCTACTTTTCTATAATGGACAGTCATAATCAAACAGTATGGAATATACTGTTCTTATATAGGCATAAGGCTACTTTTTTGGTGACATCTGTTTTCAAACACATTTTTGTGTGTGTTTCTTCGAAATTCCTTTTGCCCCCCTCACATCTATTTTTCTTCTTTCATTGAAAATTTGATGGTGAGACAAAATCCTTCAGAGACAAACCCTTAGGATGGATCCACCTTTGGAATAAAATCCAGAGACCACTCCCATTGTTCCAGTTTGTTCTCTAACAGCTTCCACACTACTCTCCTCTGTGCTAACTGCCTCTGGGAGGACTGGTGCGCAGCCATTGCTGTTCGGATGGTCCTTTGTAGTCTTCTGTAACGATGCAGCTTTATAAGTTTTATTCAAATGATATTTAAATTTTCATGGTGATAATGCTTTTCTCAAACATACTATTATTACACGTTTAAAGGATTAGGAAACAAACACTGTGCTGAACTGTATTAGTTGCTTGAAAAACTGCTTAGTGGTTATTTGATATTCTTAAGAGGTAAACACATTGAAAAAAGGAAACATACTTTTAAAGTAATTTAAAACCTTATGTAGTGAACAGCTAGAATTCTCAAATGCATGAATGTTTAATTAATGAACCGAAACACTATTACTCTGGAAACAGCCGAGATGGAAGCATTCACCAGTCATTTGAAATGCCATTCACTGTTTTGGGAGAATAAATTGACATGGATTTTTAAAAGACCACTATGTCAATATATGTCAAAATTTATTTTAAGTCTATTCCTCCTTATTAAAACCATTTTTAGAGTTTCATTTCAAATCAGTAATATATGTGGCCAAGAGTTTTTATATACATGTTCTATTTAACATTGTCTACAATTATAAAATTGTAACTTTAAAATAGATATATACACAAAAACAGTACTCTCACATTACAACAAACACTGGATAGTCATTAATGTTAAATTTAGACTATTTAAATAAATACTAAGGTTCCTAATCCAACCTATTAAGTCTACACGTATTGTTGCCTGCACACAAGGTACCAGCAGGTTTGAAAATCACCTTATAGAAAGAAGAAGTGTACAGTTTCCCTAATGCCCAAAATGGAAAAATAATTTGCAGGATGTGCCAACAATTGTTATAAAGGGATTTATTAGACAGAAATTTAAAGGAAACATTCAAAGAAATAGAGTGTAGGGCCTTGAGAAAGCACACTAGAGGCTGGGGCTAGACATACTTATCTATTTTTGATGAGAGAAATCTGTGGAATTTTTGACTCTATAGGAAGTTCCTTCTTAAGTTTTAAATTTTCTTTTTTTAAAGAGACTAAAAAATAGTAATATATATATATATATATATATATATAAATTTTACAAGATCCCACTTGGGTTTTAAAACTGGTACCATAGTGTTCATAAAAAGATTTCAACAATGAGTTATGACTTGCTATAAATATTTAAACTTAGAACTTTCAGATGACTTTACACACACTCTGCTAATTTTTAGTAGGGTACAGAAGAAGTCTTTTAGCCTTTTGCTATGTTTTTTCAGTCCCTCTCATCTCAGCCCTAGTCCTCCCATTCTGTGATTTCTTAAATTTTATCTCCCTCAAATATACATATATATTCTTTTCTTGTGTTAAAATGAACAAGAAAGTATATATTATACTCAACAGACCTTCATATTTACAAGTTATCATAGTCCATCCTCAGAAGCAGAAATCTTTTCATTTTATTCTGAATATCAATAGCCCATGAACCAGAATAAATGCTCTCCTGGACACAAAAAGATGTGTGACTTCAGTGAGATAAGTGGAACGATAAATACACAAAGTTTCTTTGAGAAAAAGAAGGTGTGAGTAAGGGCAGTATTTTGGTGTGTATGACTTACACTGGACTAAGACTCTGTGATAGGATTAAATTAGGATAATGTTATCTTATTACATTGCAATGGTTTTTCAGTAGACACCATGGAAGTGATGCTAAGTTTCAAAATTCAGTCTTTGAAAAGATCTGAATTGGGGGGTTCTTACACAAAACAAGATTTATGTTCATTATTTTCATTTTTAATAGAATTTAGGGCCTATAAAATGTCTCTTTCATACATAAAATGTGTTTTTAAAATTGAAAGTATATAGAAATAAATCAATGTTGTGTCTAGAAATAAATCAATGTCATATTTTCTAGGGTATTTTTTTCTTTTCTTGTGGTACCGGGGATTGAACTCAGGACCTTGTGCTTGCCAGGCAAGTGTTTATTCTATTGAGCTATCTCCCTAGCACTTCTAGGGTTAATTTAATAATATGTTTTTTACATGTCTAGAGATAAATTTTATAAATAATGTTTTTAATTGTAAAATTTGTTAATATGAAAAATCATAAAATTACCGAAAGACTATTTTCACAAGATTTATGATGATGCATTTCATTGCCTTTTCTTCTTTTTTGTGAGTCAAATAGTTTTTCTACTTTTGATATATAAAAATTGTAATTATTTCTATTCCTCATTTTATCTTTTAACTTCACCATATAAATATAATATTTCTAGTTTTCTTTTTGTAGTCATCTGCTATTAAAAACTTACCTTATGAATAATGACAATGAGACAGCACCACTGAATCTTTGGTAATATTCTAGCATTTCATAAGGGTAGCTATTTCCAATGTCAAAATTCAAGCTCTATATTTATAAGAATATAAGCATCCTTCCTTCTTTCTCCTTGCTCTGTTCCTCCCTTCCTCCTTTCCCACTTCCTTCTTTCCTTTCTGCCTCCCTCCCTTCTTTCCTACTAAAAGAAAAATGAAGCAACTTGCTGCATGTCACCCATTGCTTTCCAAAATTAATAATTATTTTTAGATTTTATAAGTTTTCTGGTTCTGGCTATTCTTTCACAAATAGAATGCACATTGCTTCATGTGCCTATGTACACATACTTATACACATACATACTAAAGGATTAAGGTAAAATGATCCATAATAACATATTCTAGTTAAATTTACCTGAATATCTCTAAACAGGGTTTTATACATGTGAGTTTTACTTTACCTCTACTAATAATTTATGAATATCTTTCCTCCCATAAAGGGAAAGATGTAGATGAACTCCTATACATGGCTTAACTCAGAAATATCAAATGGAGTTGCACATGAACTCAAAAATTAATAATGAAACATTATATCACACAATTGAACATGTATAATGTACTATTATTAACAGATGAATTAATTGTTCATTATATTAAATCAGATACAGTAGATTGTTAGTAAAGCTTGCATTTTTCTAAAAGGAGAAAAATCCAAATATAAAATAACTCTATGAACAAAGTTTGTTGTTTTTTTAAACCGTGCCATTAAAGTCAGAAAACATAAGCAAAATGAAATTCTTAAATTGTTTTCAAATTCCAATCTGGAGAACAGCACAAAATTATGGAAGGGGATTATACTTGTGCAGTAGGATATACACAGAATCTAGAGATGTGTGACTCATGTACATAAATTCATCAATTTCATCCCCATGAGACACAGTTAAAACACACCTTTAGAAAAAATGTAATAGATTACAGCACATCCCATTAAAACTGTACTAAGAAAACATGCTGTTAGCTGGGTATTTTATGTAGTATCGCATCCTATGGATAGTAACTTAGCAAAAACCTACATGCACAAACATATCTCTGTGGCGGATGGTAACTCTGAGAAGAAAGCCAATGTCTGCTGGACCTTAACACAAAACATTTGAGCCCTTCATTTTTAGATCATTAAGTAAAATTTTTCATGGTGGTAAAAGTTTTGTAGAATAATGATTAAGCGTAAATACATAACTAATACAGATCATTTTCTTTTTCTTATTATTTATTTATCTGTGTGTGTGTGTGTGTGTGTGTGTGTGTGTGTGTGGCCAGCTCAGCCCACCAGGGGGCGGGGCTGGCTGGCATGTGGTGCTGGGGGATTGAACCGTGGTCCCTGTGCTTTGCTAAGCTTGTTCTAAGTAGGTGCTTTAGACCACTGAGCCATCTCACCAGCCCATAATACAGATCATTTTCTAAGGAGTTTTTATTCTACTTCACACTCTATGCAACATGTCCTCCTGATATTTGTGTGGCTTCTTTGATTTATATCTTCTTTAATTTTGATTGGGGTAAAGATTCTTGCCTGTTCTATTAATGATCCTTCTATAAGTAACACATTTTTAAAATAAAGATATACTTTGAAGTGAAACTTAAGCAAATTCTCCCAATAAATATTAGCATCAACTTATACTGATAAAGTATGAAATGCAATTGTTACAGATAAAAACATGCAAATGAAAATTTATCTGAGATCAGCTTCCTATAGTAAAATACTTTTTTAAAAAATACAAATCTATAATGCTAGTAATCTTTATGCTTTCAAGGCCTAGAAGCAGACATGTTGAATCTTTTCACTACAGGAAATGAAAAGTGCTTCATGGGAATGATTTGTTTATGCTGATTTCAGCAGTGAAACATGCACACATGGACGAAGACATTGCACTTTATTCAATAAACAAGTGTAAATGTTACATGTTTTGTAACATGTTGTCTGAGTCACTTTTTACTGTTGCTGGGACAAAATACTGACACCCAAAATTAAGAAAGGAAAGGTTTATTTAGCTTACAGTTCGTGGAGTTTTCAGTCCATACTCTGCTGGCTCTAAGGCAGATAGCAGCAGTTCACAGCAGGAGAAAACAATGAGGAATAGAGGAGGAGCTGCTGCGCTGTCCTGTCTGTCAAGCCTCTCTCTTCCTTCCATCCCGACTGTGAAGGCTGGAGCTTCTCCAAGGAAGTGGCAGCTGCTGTGAAGATCTGAGCTCCTCCGAAGTAGCATGGCTGCTACAACCAAGCTCCTCCAAAGAAGTGGCACACAGAAGCCTTCTTCAGCCCCTTCATTTGTCCTTTTCATGCTGAGTCACTCCTAAGGCTGTGCCCCCCACCCCCTCCCCATGGATGGAATGGCCAACCGGTTCCAGTGTAGCTTCCGACATCTCAAGTTGACACAGTGTATTGAACACCACATAGGTCATATCAATTTAAATTTATACACACATGTTTGGAATCTCCTACGTATGCTCACAAATCATATACACATCAGTCAGATGCTAGAGATAGCAGTGAAGTTCTGTGTCTCTCTATACTTTTCACGGTATATATTATTTTCCCATTCTATACTTTCTTGCCTCCCTTTCCATGAGAATTCATAATCCAACTCCAACTGAGACTCCAAATAAGCTAAATAAAATTTAAAAAAAAAAACTGTTTACTTAATAACTCCATAAGAAAGTGTTCTCTGAATTGGGCCCTTTAAGCAATCTGACTTGTGTAAAGCATTAAAGAAATCTCTAGGAAAAATCCTATCAATAGAATCTTTCTATCTTTAATTAAATTATGTCTCTATGAGTATGCATGAAGATGATACAGCTGAATGTTAAAGAGAAATCACAGTCTTTAGGGAAAATTGTCACACACCCACACACCCACACACACACACAGGTTTTTGTTCCCCCATTCCCAGAATGTGCTTTCTAGCTTGTGTCCCACAGGAAACCTGGTTGCAACTACTCTTTCTCTTGTCTCTTTAGGCAGCATGAGAATGATTGATTATTTTACCTTGTTCCCCTGTTCCTTTATTAAACCTCAGTTTCAGAGGAGTAATTAAATACAGCTACTGCATTCTCTCTATGTCACTAATATTTGTCATTGTTTTTGGATACATATCACGATGAAATACTTTCTCTATATTTGGAAATTTTCCCACAGGAAAATACAGAAACATCCCTTTCTTGACAGGATAAACAAATTTGCCTTAGACTCCAATAATCATGAAACGAGATGCAGTGGTATGTGTTTCTAATCCCAGTATTCAGACGTCTGTACAAGAGGACTGCTGTGAGTTCAAGGGCACCCTGAGTTATATAGTGAGCTCAAGGCCAACCTGATGTATTTAACAAGGACCTGTCTCAAAAAGGCCAAAAAATCACCTAAATCTTTAATCTGAAAACAAGTCATGTGGAGAAATAAAAGGCACCTAGAATTCACAGCACCTGGACTGTGACCTGAGTGGCTGGCATGGCGTTGTGCCTTCGGGGTCACTTTGCCAGGTAAATACTAATAGTTCCCAGTGCCTACAAGTGTGGGGAAAGTTGGAGTACTTGACGAATGCCCCGAATTCATTGTGGTGACTTTATTTCCAGTGACTCTGTCTAGTGTTATCATTTTCTTGCTGATTACTTAAGTTTCTGTGGGCTCCATGATAATAACTCTTTTTAAATTAACAATGACTGTTCTTTTAAATTAACTTTTTGCTGAACTGTTTTAAATATATCATCTATCTATCTATCTATCTATCTATCTATGTATCTATTTATCTATCTATCTCTCTATCTATCTATCTCTATTGGGCTTGCAAATGCAAATTATGCCTTGCATACTCTACCATGAATTTCAAAGCCTATAAAAATTATTTATTTCAGGTTATTTGAAATAAATGATGAGAACTGGTGACAATGACAGAAAAATAACTGAAAGTGTTTTAAAACAACATTCCTGTCTATATATGCAGAGAGCGAATCAATGCTTTTCCTATTAACCTGTTAGGGAGAATATGTCTACTATTCACAAGTCTTCATTTTATGCCTTCCCCATTTTATACTCTGACATTTGACATATGTCCTATAGAGAGAGGAAATATTGCCTTTACTGTAAGTTTAGTAAATATACAGTTACTGTTTGCTGTTAACAGATGTTACCTCTTCTCTGTGAACATACATTTTATCACTGAGGAAAATGTCTAATGATCTTGATGAGCTCCTTTCAAGCTTTTAATAGAACTTTTTAAAAAATGACCAAGAGGCTGTGAGTTTTTCTGCATGTGCCTGCTTTCCTTCTGAAAATTTGATATATCTAGATTTTTTTTGTAAATCCTCTAAAAGAAAATAAATGGAGTACAATGACTAGCCCGCTGCTACTGGTGAAGACTTTAGACTAGTGCATAAGTGGTGTCTTCATACTAGAAACAATAGGAGGTGTGATTCGTTAGAGAAAAGAAAGACAGAATATCATGCAAGCATCCTTGGTGCTAACAAGCCAAGAATCATCCATTCATCACTGTTTATAGTGATCCAGGACTTCCACAGCCTGTATCTCTGAAGTTTTTCAGGCTTCTCCCAAGGCCTAAAAGTTTTCTGAATAATAAGGTCAGAAACAGTCACAGTATCTCATTGTGGTTACCAATCTTTTTGTTTTAGTCAATTTCATATCACTGAGGCAAAAAAAGAAAAGAAAAGAAAAATACCCTAACACCTGCTACTTAAAAGAGGAAAATTTTATTATAACTAATCACTTCACTGGGTTCAGTTTATGATTGGCTGGCTACAAGAGGAAAACCACATGGTGGAAGGACGTGGGATACAAAAGCTGTTGAGATAATGGTGATTAGAAAGAGGGAGAAGGGTGAGAGGGAGGACTAGAGGAAGGGACAGAGTGCAGAGACAGATGAGTAGGTGAGATAGAATAAGGATGCTCCTTCAAGGGGCTGGGGGAATAGCTCAGTAGAATAAGTGCTTGCCTGAGAAGTGCAAGGGCCTGGGTTCAATCCCCAGTTCCAGAAAAAAAGAAGAATGTTCCTTCAAGTCACCCCTCAGTGGTCCACCTCCTCTCACAGGACACCTCTTCTAACAGGGCACCACCTCCAAACATGAGACTTACTGTATACATTTGAAATTTAAGCCATAACAATAATGGGTAAAGCCCATTTCTCTGATATGATTAAGATTACCTCTAGATTACTTATAACACCTAATATAATATACTTACTATGAAATCAGTTGTTAAACTATATAGTTTAGAGTATACAGATGAGAAAAAAATACTTATATTTTATTAGTATAGACACAAATTTTTCAAATATTTTATTCCATAGTTGCTTGACTCCATGGATTTGGAATATGGAAATGTGAAAAGATTGATTTTAATATAAAATAGACTTGACATTTATGAAACAAGAAAGCTTAGGGAAAAAAATCAAGTGTCTCATATCCTTGTATTCTGCCTCATATGTAGTCATTATGATTTTTTACTATTAACTTGTGTATGTTCAGCTCCAAGATTTCTGTAGGCCTTAACCACTGGGCCTCAACATTTGACTGCATTTAGAGATAAGAACTTTAACAGGTGGTTGAGTTAAATGAGGCTGTTATGGTAGGCTGTGATACAATCTCAGTATTATCCTAATGAAAAGCAGGAATTCCAAAAAGCAAAGAGACTCTAGCGATGTAGTCACATAAATGAAGTCACAGCTAGGAGATGCTGATACTCAAACTGAAGAGAAAAATCTCAGAAACCAAACTTGTTAGAATCTTGATCTGGTCGTGTAGGTACCTCAATGTTTAGCAAGTACATTATTGTTGCTGGAATCACCCCATCTGTAGTGTTCTGTTTCATAGCCCTAATTATCTACCCTTGGGTTAATGTGGTGAAGCACAATAATTAATTTATACATGAATGAGCATGAGCATGATTCATTCGATCATTGCTTAGCTCTAACATAAGCTGATGACTTGTACAAGGGTTCTGTAAGCATTAGACTTGTCCACACAAGCAAAAGCCATATAACAGAAGCTAATATTTAAATCATAGTTATCTGTATCAAAATGACTGATATCTAATTTGTAATCATGAATATGTTACTATATATGTATATATGTATATTTGACATAGTGGTAGCTTAAATTATTAAAATAGTCTTTATATAGGCTTTTGCATGTATACCTCTGTTGAGAATTAAATATAATGATTAAAACTGGTGTTATTTCTAAAGCTGTATAATAGTTCTAAAGAATTAATTCCGATTATATGAACTAAACATTCTTTAAGTGGTTATAGTACAGTAAAACAATTGAGTGTTAAAACAACTCAATTTGATTCACATTAAACTTTTCTGTTTTACTTTCATTTTCTTGATTTGATTTATTAACTTGTACTAATAAAATATACCTCTACAAATAATTTCTAAAGAAAAATGGTAGCAGGCTTATGAGTAGAAATCTTTTCCAAGTGGTCACGCTATCCAGTCATCACTCATGCATGTCTCTCTCTCTTTCTCTCTCTTTTTGAACAGTAAACACCTTTATGACATGAGTTACACCAGGAAGGAAAGTTTATTTGCCTGTCCAGGCCTTGATTTTCCTCAAGATAGAACACCAGCTCTCTGCCTTCTAGCACATAGTCATCTGCTCGGTCACACTGGCCTGGTTGTCATGCAATGTAGGCAAGAAGCTTGTCCTGCTGGAACTGCTCTTCCAGAAGACTGCTGATTTGGGCATTCTTTTTCCCCTCATAACACTTCTTTTGAACTTTCTTTGATTGTCTTTTGTTTAAAATCTCCCCTTCCTCAGGAGTCAGCTTGGCCCCCTTTTCTTGGCCCAGAGGCAGTGCATAGTGGGATTCATACCACTGCCAGTACAGCATGCTGTCAATGAGCACAATGCAGTTCTTCACCAGGGTCTTGGTGTGGACCAGCTCATTATTGCATGCATAATAAACAATATGAGTGATCCTTGTTTTTTGAGTACAACACTCAGAACTCAAGGAGAAGTTTCTCACATCTAGCTGCAAGGCTTAGTACTTCTTGTTGCCTCATGGAATAGGGATTGTGTGTGTGCAGTGGGCACCAATCTTAGTGTTAGCAGCAGGGCTCCCCAACTCATAGCTCTGCTTCTTGTAATACGGCTTTCTCTTGCCCCTGGTCTTGTGGCGCTTGTGCCAGTCATTCAAAGAGATGCCCATTGCTTGGCACTGGCTGGATAGAGGCTCATGCATTTCTAATTCCTAAAATACTTCCTAGATTATTATCTCCAGGACTATGCAATATTTATGTAAATTTATTTGGCACACACTTGAGCCCAATTCCCAACAAGCATGCAGCTCTTTTATATCACATACATATGAATGAGATATTTCAGAAATCAATGCCAAATCACCTGGATTTTTATTCAATATTGATAATATATATATAACATAATCAATTGTACATAGTTTATTAGGTCTTGATAATAAATAAAACCACTATCAGGTGAATCAGATAGCCCATTATGGACTTAGTTGTGCTACAAAAGTGAACTCTAAAACTGAATTCTCATTTTGATATATTATTAAGTTTATTACTGATAAATTGCTTATGATTTAATTTATTAACGCAATTTCACATAAAAATATGAAACAGAGAGTTTCCTGCTACCCTGCGCCTGTGGGACCAGTCCCAGCCCAGGCGCAGCGTGGGCCGGACCCTCTCCCAGCCCCTCGGGCCGCCCCCCACCACTCCGC
>NW_004524657.1:11763836-11768165 GCF_000260255.1 Octodon degus
CTCATTGCTATATGTTTATCAATAAAACTTTGAAAAGAAAAAAAATAAATAAATATTAGTTTTGAAACTCAAAAAAAAAATAAAAATAAAAATATGAAACAGATATATTGAAACTATGATTCAATTACCAAGTGCCTATACTAAATTGAAAATTAATCCTGCATTCTAAAACACACAGAAGTTAGCCCATACAGAGTTAGGCATATAATTTCAATGGCTTGTATATCTGAACCCATCCATTAATTTCTGTTAACTTTTGATGAAAGCTTAGAAGATCGCATATTACTCTTTATACTGGTTTCATTGGCCTTCAAACTTGGGGGTCTTGGAAGAAAGATGTTTACCATTGCGTATTTGTTAGTAACAAATAGCATTTAAAATGCGATCACCCTCTGGATATCCTGATTATGTTTGTACAAATGTTTGTTTTATTACTTTTGAGATAATACAACAAATTTCACAGACTCTATGTGGTATAGAAAAAACAAAGAATTGGTCTGGTGAGACAGCTCATTGGACTAGGTGCCTCCTTTGGCAAGCGCGGGGACCAGGGTTGTATCCTGGACTCCACATGCCTTGCAGGCCCTGTCCCAGGAGCTCACTGAGCCAGTGACAGAATCCAGGCATGGTGTCACACGCCTATAATCCTAGCACTGGAGAGGCTGTGTAATGAGATGCTGTACAAATACATAAACAAAAACAAACAAACAAAGAATTATTTCTCACAATTCTGAGGGCTTATATATTCAAGATTACAGCAGCATTGTTGTCCAAGAGGACGAGATCCCCAGAAATGGAGTCTTTTAACCCCATGTCCACATTGATGCAATGGGCAAAAAAGTGTCTTTCCTTTTGTCTAAGAACATGGTTACTTTCAGGAATGATTTTTTGTTAGGCCCTAGATCACTTACCAATAGCCAGACCTCCTAATGTCATTACATGGGAGCTAGGATTTGACATTCAGATTTGTCAGGGGCAAAGCACATAGAAACTCATTATTTGGGGTAATTCTGGAACACTTCGAAGTCTTCTTGTATAATTTAATTTAAATATTTAGGATATTTGAAAAACAAGGTAAAATGCAAAAGATGTGTTCAGGGGTTGACTATATAATTTGAAAACTACAAAGATGTGTATTTTTAATATTTTTGAAAATTAAAACTCAAAACTTCATAAATTTATTCATTGATTCAGCAAATTTACTAACTAGTCACTTCATGGTAAACAGCTATGATATAACTGTGATCTACTTTTTTGTTATGTTATATTTTCACTACAAATGATATGTAGTGATCCAAATTCAAAGTAATTCTTGAGCAACTACTCAGAATCAAATACTCTTCTATCTTCTATATTGTTAATGAATGTAATGAAAGGCAAAAATAAATACTGTCAGAAAAGAAATAGCCACCTTGTTACATAAGATGAGACAATAGACCAAAAAGTACAAAAGAAGAAAATAACTTACATTTCTTGTTATATAGGTCTTGCTTTATCTTGGTCTTAACCATTCAGCAGAAAAGAATAATAACGAGGTATGAAAAGTAAAGCCATATTAAGATACTGAGCTGTAAACGGCTCAAGTCAACAACTTCTGACATTGCCAGTCCTACAGATAACTCGCTACTATTATGAATTACTGGACTATATTGGATTATTTTGCTGAATTCATGCAACTACAATATTTAAATGACAGTGCAATACCCATCTCTAATAAATCTAAACAAAAAAATGGGATACAAATGAAGGACCATTTGGTATCTGTATATACAAAATAGGATAGATATACAGCTACTTTCTTTCAATTCAATGAGAAGAAAGATTTGTACTAATAGTGTTTGGACAGGATATCATGTCTGCCTCGTACTATGAATAAACACTAAGAAAACAACAATATGCAATGTATTAATTATTGAAACTGTCGTAACATTCGGTTTTGAAACTGTCTCATTTCTATTTGTTTCTCAATAAAATTATTTTAGAAAAAGAAAATAAGTAACAGATCTGGTGGGAGAGACATCATAAATTTCTATGTTTGAGTTGTAAATACTTTTAATTGAATCAGTCAGTGAATACTGCCTGATTTTTCAGATCTCAGTGCTGTTTAAATTCTCTGAATTATTAGCAGCGATTTCTCCAAGGGACAAGAAGTTACCACTGAGAGAAGAGTTTGCACATGAATTGTAAATGTACAACTTCTGAACACATCCCTGTAGGGCAAGGAGATGCTGCTCTCTGCAAATCAGTGGTCTTCAATGCTTGCACAGTCTGTTCACACAATCTCAATTTCTATAATAGAGTGAAAGACAACCAATTAATACATTTTCATCTGCAGATTAGTAATGTACTTAGATATTCATCTTCTAAGAAGATAATAGCAAGAAAAAGCAATGGAAACAGAATTACAGTTAGATAGGTAGAAGAAAAAAGTAAAACAGAAAAAGTATTGTTGAAGGAGAAAAAATGAGTAGAAAAAGGAGTAAAAAAGAAAGGGAAGAAATGTGCTTTCACATTAATAGGTGTTACCTAAAATACAAATTTTCATAAGTTTTATAATGCTGAGATTGTTTTCTAGTTTATCAGTTTAAATTTATATAGTTTTCCAGTTTCCCATTGGTTGGAACAAAAGTCAACCTCATTGTGTGCCTATGGTTTTAATAACCTGAACACTCTTATCCCAGACAACAAGGCCTGCCGATGGTCTTGAAGTTTCTATTATTGATTCAGAATTCTTACTCATGATTTAAATTCTCAGATTTCCTCAAGAGCTTTTCTTGAGCGATAGGTCCATTTATCCTAATTATAAAATTCTTCATATGGCAAGATGTACTCACCTATTTGTATATACTTTCTAACTCACTGAATTAATCTTTTCAGCCTACTTGTGCCTACTGCACCACTGCACATGTGGTGGCTACACATATGTGTGTGTATGCTTGTGCGTGTGAAACTCAACATTAGTACCTAGTGGATTTAATTGTTTATCCTATAAAATATTACACTTCAAATAACAGTATTTATGTTTTATTTTAATGCCTGTAAGGGATTTGTTTTGTTTGTTCTTGAATTCATGTCCTGGCCAACTGTCCCGTAAATCTAACCCTCTGACAGCAACTTTAAAATTGCCATCACTTTGATCCCTGATTTGGTCGCAATCTCTCAAGTGTGAAGTTTCTACAAATATCTCTCATTCTAATGGTAATCTCTGCATACCTCAGATATTCATGCTTCACATGGTACACATAAAACATGTCATCTTTTATATGCCATGGTAAGAAACACTCTGTTTATTCAAGTGTACATATACAGACACATGACACTTAAAAATTACTAAATGAACACAAAACTTATTTGAGTCTGTTTTATAAACTACGCCTTGTTGAACATTTGTTCTGCATTTTTTGCTATAGTAACAACTTCGTTCATATTTTAGCATTTCACATTTCAATGATTGTTACCGTCTTTTATAATTTGCTTTAACAGCTGATATGCTACATTAATCCTCACATTTCAATTTACAATATCTATGTAAAGCAGGAAAGTTAAGGGTGTCTTTGGTAGTAAGCATGTCTATCTAAAGACAAACTTAAAGTGATAAATTTAGAAAATAAGTACTGACAGCAGTGCAAACTCGATCATCTTGAACAGAGATGTCACCTGTGGTTCCAGCCCTATCTGCACTGAGAATACAACCACATACCTCCAGAGAGATAACATTTCTGAAGGTTCTCACCAACAAATTAGTCTGATGCTGTCCTTAAGTAGTTTTTTTGAGTTTGTTTTCCAAATTGATGTTGTTTTCTTAGAAAGCCCTAAATAATGTGGAATTACAAAAATATTTCCATAGATTCAAATAACTGGAGATATCTATCTATATCTATGTCATCTCTCTCTATATAATAGCTATCATAATATATATATATATATATATATATATCCCATCATATATATGATATATATATATATGATATCCCATATCATATATATATAGTTGATTTCTATATCACTATATCACATGAGTTTTTACTATTTAGACACATGTATGCTTAAAATTGTTCAGTATCCCGATGTGGTTTCCTTTATGTTGTTATATTATACATTTATCCTCTTATTTTATTGGTGTATGTACACAGATATATGTATATCCCTTGATCCCAGGCCCCGCATGCTATGCTGCCTCCTCCCATATCCCTGAGGTCCACTGAGCCAGCCTACTGAGTCCGTGCGTAGTGGCCCACATCTGTAATCCCAGAGCGAGGAAGGCTGAAAACGGGAGGATCACTATGAGTCCAAACTGTGTATTGAGACCCTGTACTAAATATATAAATT
>NW_004524657.1:11768265-11773335 GCF_000260255.1 Octodon degus
ATTTTGAGAAATCAACTATATATATATATAGTTGATTTCTATATCACATGAATTTTTACTATTTAGACACATGTATGCTTAAAAGTGTTCAGTATCCCGATGTGGTTTCCTTTATGTTGTTATGACATTACACATTTACCCTCTTATTTTATTGGTGTATGTACACAGTACACAAAATCCACATTGTGTAAGGAAAGGGTACATGGCACATCTTTTATCTTCTCTTTTGGCTGTTCCATCCTTCACCCTCCCCCTCATCTCTTGGTCCCTTTCTATTATGCAGAAGTTCTACATCCCTATTTTTTATTATCTACTTTTAATTGGTTATCATTTATTTATCTTTTTGGTTTTTCATATGAGAGCCCATATAATATACAGGCTCATGTGTCTTATTTAATTTCCTACACCTCTGATCTCAAGGTGCACCAATTTTCCTACAAATGAATGACATTTATTTCCTTGTATAATGTAGCACCATGTACAGATTCCACCCTTTCTGGTCATTGTGCTGTATACTTTATTTGTCCTTTGGTTTTGTCACATGGGAAAACCTGCACTGCATATACATTTGTGTTTCTGTTTATTTAACTGAGCTTTATATTTTCCAGATGCATCCATTTTTTTACAAGTGATACAAATTCATCTTTATTTATTATAGCACATTATATACCATTCACTGTGCATAGATACAACTTTTTAAAATTCAATTCTACTGATGGACACAGAGGTGCTTCCATGGTCTGGCCACTATGAACTGCTCTGTTATCAACATTGTGATCCATGTATTCATTCAAGTCATCTGATGTTTTTCTAAATCTTCAGAAACATATCTAGAAGGTGAATAACTGGTTCAAGTGGAATTTGTATGTGCAATATTTTTAGAGAATCTTCATACACATATAATAGTTGCATTAGTTCACTTTACCAACAATGAAGGAGGGTTTGTTTCCTCTTCTATCTCAGCAGTGCTCAACTTTTTTGGTTTTTTGAGGTTTGCCATTCTTTTTGGAGCAAGATGAAACTGCACTGATGTTTTAATCTTCCTTTCTTTAATGGTCAGAGCTGATGCAGAGTTTTGTAAGCATTTATTGGCAATTTGTGCTTCTTCTGTGAAATTATTGTATATTATTTCTCTTGGCCCTTTATTCATTTGGTCTTTTGTTTTGAGGCACTGGGCTTGTTGAATTTTTTATATATTTTACATATCAGTCTGAGGTGTAACTGGAAAAACAGTGGTCCCATTATGTGTGCTGTCCCTGCACAGCGCCAACTGTTTGCTTTGCTTTGTGGAAACTTTTGTTAGACTGGACATGGTGAAATATGCCTGTCATCCCAGCTCTCAGGAGGCTGAGGCAGAAGCACCATAAGCTTGAGACCAGCCTGGGCTATGTAGTGAGTTCAAGTCCAGTCCTAACCACATGGTGAAAGCTTGTCTCCAAAAACAAAATAAAATAAATTTGAAAAACTTCTTTCAGTGCCCTTTTGTTCTGCTTCAGGAAAGGTGTGAGACCTTGGAAAATCTTACTGATATTCCTGAGTACTGACACCAAATATAGTTAGCAGAGTTTGTTATTAAGGTGAAGGTATATTTAGCTAATTTACTATTTTCCAGGGATGTATTTATGACTTTGTCTAGGAACATTTTTCACAACTATAAGTTCTTCAGTTTAATTAAGCGTGCTCCTGTCACTATGTTGTAAAGAGTGGATTTTATTGGACATAAAACTGTCAGTAGATATCAGAATACATTCATCACAACCACGTATGATCGTTTTGTTAGCTTCATACGTGTGGGTACACCTTGTACAATGTATGCTCCAGGACGTGTGTGGTGTGGTGAGCTAGAGAGCAAGGGTAGGTGAAGGGAGCATGTCAATGGGAAAGAGAGGAAGAGGAGAGAAGTGTCAGCAGGCCGAGTGAACGTAGACAGGAAGTTGGAACCCATAGGGATGTTTTAGAGCTAGGGTAAAAGGTTCATGTAGGAGGTATTTAGGGAGTACTTGTGTAGTCAAGAAGATTTATGCAAATGGATGGCTATGTACTTATAAACTGAGGAACACTGAGATTACTGGTACCTGTTAACATATTGAAAGGTGTTTTTTCTTTGGTTCCCCTAAGCCAAGTTTTGTTTAAGATCACCCTGATATGCCTGTGAGAGGAGGTGCTTAATTTAATGCACTTGTTAGTTATTATCGAATGCATTTTTAAAGTTTCCTGTTAGATTTATGCCATTAAGCAGAAGTGGACAAGAAGATAAGACAGTGATAGGTAGGGAAGGTCCAAAGATAAACAGGGTGTTAAAGAATAAGAAAGACACACATTAAAAGAGGGAGGAGGTCAAATGGCAAACCTTGGAAACTTAGAGTATTGTAGTCATTTACTACCAATAAATAAGAACCAGAAAATGAGTGAGTAAGAGAAGTGAAAACAGAGAAGAAAGTAGAGAATGAAAGAGCAAAAAGAACAACAAAAATCAATTGTAACAGTTCCAAAACCAACAGATTAACAAGATGATGGTAAGTACAGTTGCTAAAATAATCATATAAACAAAAATAAAAGGCTCACTTCCAAACAGCTCCCTCTTCAATAGTTCCAGTCTCTTGTTGGATGAGCCAGTTTCCTCAATGGATTTCACCTTTGAGTGTGTCCCCTCCACTTTGCTGTGCTTCGGCTGTCATGACTGATTTGGGGATAAATGCAACAGGCTCCTCTGCTTTCCCTTCCCAGGTTTTTCTTGCCTATTCTGTGACCTACAGGCTGCCATCCAAGGTCCTGATCACTGTTATCTGTCTCAGCTTCCTAAGCAGCAACCACAGGGCAGTGCTCTTCGTCTCTCTTTGCTGCTGGGACTGGCGCTAGTACTGTGTTGTGCTGGTACAGGCAGAGAACTAAGATTATTCTCTGCAAGGCATAGCTGGGGTCTCGTCTCTCTGTTCCCTGTATAGCACATTCATAATAGGTGGGGGAAAGGCAGCTTATCATTATTACTATTATTACAGTGGTCTGGGCTGAGAAAGTTTTCTTTCTCCTTCTGTGTCTCCTCATCCACCAGCTTTGAGAACAGGAGCAATGGTGTAGGGAAGGAAATTTTAACCTATTCTTTTTCTTCTTACTTTCAGTTCTGTGGTTGGGTTGTCTAACTTTGACCATCCAGTGTGACAACTTGATTGTTTTATTTTAGCAATCCAGACTGTTTCTAAAGGCTTCCTTTTTCTTTCTCAAGCCAGACCTTTCCCAAATAGCACTGATATCAGTTCTGGACTGGGGCTGGTACCAGTTTCACTCCTTCAACATTCTGCACTCTAAATTTAGTTGAGTTTGTTTATCTTATCATTGTTAGTATTATTATAATGGTCAGCTTAGGAGCAACCTTCTATCCCTCCAGTTGTCCTATTTTCCATTGACTGTGGGGATGGGAGGGAGCACTGGTACCTGGCAATTCAATGTCACCTCATTTTGTTTTCTGTTTCTTCAGCTCTAGGCAGAGTCATCTAATTTTGCCGTACTCTGCAGAGAGGACAGCTAGACCATAGGTTTATTTTCTAGTCTCTGGGATGTCTTGCTTGTTCTTTTAGCCTGATTCCTTCCCAGCATGGTCTGGGAGCCAGATGTGGGTCAGGAGCTGAGCTACTGTGCTCCAGGAGTGGACCCACATCCCTGCTCTGACCCTCCACTGTCTGCTGAGTGCAGCTGGGCTGTGCTTTGGTTCTTCCTCCTACATCAGATTTTATCAGAGCAGCTATTGTTCCTCAGCAATGAGTCTCTGCCACCAGGAACATGTGATTCCTTCCTCTTATCTCTTGTAGAATTCATGCTAGAAGTCTTATTTTCCTCTTTTAATGACTGGTCCATCCTGATAGGTTTGTGGGTTTGCATGCTATATGTTTTATTATTTCATTACTTCATATTTATCTCTTTTTATATAAATTGTTTCACTAGACACTCCATAGTAATTTCTCTCCAATCTGTGTCATGGTATCATGGATGGTAACCTAAATATATTTAGCATTATGCTGCCATATAATTAGAGTATTTAGAATATTACCACTTGATATAATTTTAATGTAGCTGAAATTAGGGCTGATAAATTAATTTAATTGTGTTACTTTATAATATTTTGCTACTTTTGCTTTTAGTTGTATATAGTTTACCTTATCTTGAATTATTTATATAATTTTAAACTATATATTGATTTAGATTATAATTACCCTAGATATCACAACACACAAAAAATGTTCACCTACTGGTGAACAGACTTGTGTCATTTTAATTAAAATATAAGAAAGATAAGGCAAGGGATTAAACTCAGGCCCTTGTGTTTGCCAGGGAAGCGCTTACTCCACTGAGCCATCTCCCTGGCCCCTCAGTCTTCCTCTTACCTACAGTCTTAGCTTATATGCATAGATTGCAAACCTCAGCTCAAGAGTTTGCATTTGGATGTGTATATATAACCACATGTATTTGTAAACATATATATTATGGAGGTATCTTTTGAGTCTTATTTTCTAAAATTTCTTTTTCTTTCTTTCTTTGTTTTTTTTGTAGTTAAGACAGGGAGTACAAATGCACAGATTGGACTCATACTGATCCTCCTGTCTACAGCCTCCCAAGACATAGGATTACAGGTGCACACCACCACACCCATTCTCAATTACCATCTCTGTGTGCCCCGGGGGTGTGGCCGGCAGGTCACACCAGGGATCTAATATAAAATTTCTTTACTCATACTTTGAGTAAAAAATTTATGAATTCCTTCAGATTTTACTTCTTGAAGATTTCCTTATTTTTCTATCATTATTGATAGGCTTGTTCTCAGGGTGCAGATTCTGTGTTAGAATTCTTCTTTCTGAACACTTTAGAGATGTTGCTGGTACCATTTTCTGGCCTCTGTACTTTTCATAAGAATCTGAAGATAGTAGGTTTTTTTTTTTTTTTTTTTTTTTCCAATTTCATTGCACTGTGGTCTGATAATATGACTATGAGATTGGACTCATAGTGATCCACCTATTTAAAGCTTCCCAAGAGCTGGGATTACAGACATGAGCCACCATGCCCAGTCCTAATTGCCAT
>NW_004524657.1:11773435-11783582 GCF_000260255.1 Octodon degus
GAATCTGAAGATAGTAGGTTTTTTTTTTTTTTTTTTTTTTTTTGTATTTTAAGGAAGGGTCTACAGGGTGTTCAAGATCTTACTATGAGATTGGACTCATAGTGATCCACCTATTTAAAGCTTCCCAAGAGCTGGGATTACAGACATGAGCCACCATGCCCAGTCCTAATTGCCATCTCAGCGCTCCCCGGGGACAGGACCAGCACAACGGGCCCAGGAATGAAACCCCGGCCCCTACAGCTGCTTGCAGGCACTTTAATGTGCTGAGCTATTTAGCTGGCCTTTGATATTTAAATGTTTGTTGTCCTTTATATGCAGCATTTTCATAATTATTTTGCTTTGTTTCATTAAATTTTTGTTTTGTGACTTTTCTGTTTGTAAACTTTTTACGTTTTGTATGAAAGGATATTTATTGTTTGAATTTCGGTACTTTTATTGCAGTTTCTCTTGTTTGAAATTCAGATCATTAGTTTAAAAATTATTAATGTTCTCCAAAGAAAGAGATCTAATGGAACATAAATAAGCATAATAGGAATTTAGGAAGTAATTGTCTCCTGCCACCACTGAGGGAAGGGTGCAGAGTATGCCATCTATAAGCTGGAGAACAAGAATAGCAAGCTGCAAGTGTGAACCAAGTTCTACTGGCCAGGCCCCTGGCTGTTGATGTAAATTTGTTTCAAGAGACAAGAAGATGGGACAAAATGCTTCACATTCAGGAAGAAAGCAAAACAAAAAAAATTTCCTTCATCCACCTTGTATTTTATTCATATTCTCAGTGTCTTGAACAATGTCCACTGGTGACTGGAGAGGAAAATGTATGCTAGAGACACAAATTCCAATTCTAATTTCCCCAAGAAATGTGCTTGCAGATGTACCAGATACGATACTTAAGCTAATTTCTCTATGGTCTACTTATATTTACACGTGAATTATCCATCACAAAACTTTTGGTTGTCAGACTGAGTGCAGTGGTGCACGACTGTAATCCCAGATCTTGGTTGGTTGTAAACAGGCAGATCACTATGAGTCTGGTCTAGTAATGAGACCTTCAACACCTTGTAGACTCTTCCCTAAAATACAAAATTTGTTTATTATTGTTTTAATTTTTTTCCTTTGTTTTTTCCTCTATGTTATGCCTTTTAATATTTTTGCATATGGCCTCAAGGTGTATCCATTTTGCTACAAATGACTCAAATGTATTTTTTTATGAAAGACTAATACGTCATTGTGCATAAACATTACATTTTCTTTATCTACTCATGAGCTGATAGACCTATTTGAAATAAATCAGACACACAAACTTAAATGTCCTATGTTTTTACTCATATGTGCATCCAAAATATACAAAGAGAGAACAAAATGAAAGAGAAACAATAAGAAATGGGGAAATCTTGACTCGTCCCTTGAGTCAACACGTGGGATAGTGACCTGGAGGAGGAACGGGGATGAACAGGACAGGGCAAAAGACGCAAGAGACAGAGACAAGACAGTCTTTCTGATCAAGTCTTGTTTATTGAGGAAGTGAAATGGGGTCTAAATAGCCGTGTAGCGGAAGTAGTTGGGCGGGACTGGCTGCTGATTGGTAGTGGAGGTCCAGGACCACAGGAAGAGGCCGAGGCAAGCAGGCATTGGTGCTGCAGCACTTCTTGCCCAAATAAGGGAATGTGTAAGAGGAGCGTTCTATCGCCCTCCACATGCCCCCCCCCCTTTTTATTAATTTCATCAAGCAGGAAATTGACAGTACTCTGCGGGGACAATGCCTGGCTTGGGTCAAGGACTCCTTCACATGAGATCAACCAGACCTTACCCGTCGTGGGATTACAGGGCAGCAGTAGGCCCTGTTCCTGTCTTAGGTGGCCGGCAGCACTGCATGTGGGTCCTAGTTGCCTGTGATTGACTACTTGTCCATCTCACCAGGGGGACCTATATCAGATTAGGCCACATTATTATAGGGTCCATTTGAGGGAACCCTATCATGATACTCTTGATGATCTGCCATTTCCAGCTGATGGTAATGTATTTGAATGGGCTTTACAGCAAAGGCATCTAAATGTGAGCTGATGAATGCTGTAAGCTTTTGAAAAATGCAAGGTCCTATCATGAGCAACGGTAGGAGTGAGAAGAGGGGTCCCAATAGGGTCACAAGATAGGTGAACATTCCTCCCCATGAGGAGAAGGGGTCATCTGCAAGCTCTTGTCTCCGCTTGAGTAGTTGATCCTGAAGCTCCCGGATTTTATCTTGAACTATGCCTCTTGGAAGCCACCTTTGAGGACCCATGGCCAGGTCTGCAGTATTCCCAGTAACAGGATCCAGACCTTCATAATCTGAAAGTAAAAATAAGAAAATTTTCTCAGGGCACGCCTTTGTCCCTGGAATTATCTGCGAGGTTATCTGTTGTGCATTGGGTGTGGTCAATTTGTTTAACCAAACATTCTGGCAGCCATCTTGCAGATTTTGCATGTTGAGAATAAATGCACACTGATCCTCGTCCCCATATAAGAACCTGATTAGGACCATTCCAAGTGCCAGTCAGGGGGTCTCGTCACATGACCGAGGCAAATTGATCTGTGTTTGAGTATGCCAAAAGCGAGATGCTGAAGAACAACCATTAGCATCCAGGATCAAAAAATTGAGAGTGAAGAGTGCTTGGGATACTATATTTCTGGGGGACCCTTGAGTAGGATACCAATCTCCTTCTTTTATTTTGTTAATGGTGAGCTTTAATGAGAGGTGCACTCGTTCAAGAATACCTTGTCCTTGGGGGGTTATATGGTATACCTGTAGTGTGAAGGATGTTGAGTGCCTTGCAAAATCGAGCAAAAGCAACACTGGTATAACCTGGACCATTATCAGTCTTCAATTGTTGGGGGCACCCCAAAATCGAGAAGGCAGCATGTGAGCAATGACATGCTTGGTAGCTTCACCCGTTTGGAGGGAAGCATAAATAAATCCACTATAAGTATCAACAATTACATGAACATATTTTAATTTACCAAATTCTGTTATGTGAGTAACATCCATCTGCCACAATGCATTGGGTATCAAACCCTAGGGTTTATACCTAAATGGGGTACAGGGAGATTTACAGCACAAGAGAGACAATTTTTAACAATCTGTCTGGCCTGATCATGAGTTATTTTGTGCACAAACCAAAGGGTTTGTGCATTTAGGTGATGTAACTGATGGCTATGTTGAACAGCAAGCATGCCATCACTAGAGCGATCAGCTTGGACATCATTTAGGATGGTGGTGAAAACCTGAGCTCGAGTGGCCAAATCAGCTTTTTGGTTCCCTTCTGCTAAGGGTCTGGGCAGGTTAGTATGAGCTTTCAAATGTTCCATGAAGAATGGATGTTTCTGAAGATGGATTAGCGTTTGCAGTTGTCTAAACAGATTTGCAGCTGGAGAAGTCCTACAGATAGTGCCAACTGTTTCTAAGAGGGGTACGGACTGTGTGAGATAGGCGCTGTCTGTATATATATTGAGAGGCTGAGTTGGAAAGGCATTAAAAACAGCCATGACAGCTTGTAGTTCTGTCAATTGTGCTGAAGAAGAATTTATTTGAAAGGTGACAAACACTATCCTGAAATGCATAAGCTGCGGTAGGGTCATATGGAGCAACTGCAGTCTTTAATTCTTTCAGTGCACTTACAGTAAAAGGGGCATGGGCTCCAACAGCCTGAGGCTTGGCGCCATTTGAGGCAGGGGCCCATTAAGCCCAGGTGCCATCTTAGGGGCGCCACGTGTCTGACCGGTCTGCAAAGATTGTAACTGTAGCGTGAGCCTCTGGCACTCTTGTTCCAACTGTATCTGTTTCTGTAACTCTAGCACTCAGTTCTCTAGGTCTAAAAACACATTGGAGGGTTTAGGAGCAAGTATGGGTACCTCATTATTATCTGGGGCCGGCTTTATGGCGACCGGGGTCGTAATGGGATCAGAATGATACCTGGAGGTTTTTTCGGCTAATTTTTTCCAATCAACCTCTTGTAAGGTAGCGAGGTTGGGGTATAAGGGCTTATGATGGGCTTGGAGAGAGGTCTGGAGGGGGGGTGATGGCGGGTGGGGGAGGAGCAGATGGCAAGGGCTCAAAAGGAGGAAGTGGTGGCTGATCACCATTTTGGTGTTTCTCCAACATTTCTCTTGTTTCCTCATCAGAGGGAGAGGAGACATCTGAATCAGTCTGAGAGGGGGCCGGAGTGGGTCTGCTCGAGTTGTGCAGGGCGGCCTCCCCATGGGTAATCATCTCCCTGACCAAGGGGTCCCCATGTTGCTGCGTAAATATCTCATCAATCAGATTCCAGTATGAGAAGGCTGTGACTGGGACCTTTTCAGGGTCAAAAACCCTAAAAATCCTGTAATGCATCCCCACTTGTTTCTATCTTTTAGAATCAATGATGCCTTCCAATGGGAACCACGTGTAAACCTCATGAATAAACTTAAAATACTGTAATAAATCCTTTTCTTTACTTTAATCCCTCATGTCTTGAGTGCCTTGCTAAGGCTTCCTACAAAGAGCTCATGCTCATTTAATGTTTGACCTATGCCGGAAAGGAGAAGGGGTTGCCATTCACTCACGTGGCTCGAGCGCCGGGGCAGGCACTCTCTTGGCCTTGACCTAGGAATTTGCTTTCACTTTCTGCTTCATACCCGGGCTCTCCAATGGCTCCCTCGTTGAGTCCCCCATGCCAGGCCCCATGTTGGGTGCCACTTGACTCGTCCCACGTGTCAACACGTGGGATAGTGACCTGGAGGAGGAACTGAACGGGACGAACAGGACAGGGCAAGAGACACAAGAGATGGAGACAAGACAGGCTTTCTGATCAAGTCTCCTTTATTGAAGAAGTGAGGGAGGTCTAAATAGCCGTGTAGCAGAAGTAGTTGGGCGGGACTGGCTGCTGATTGGTAGTGGAGGTCCAGGACCACAGGAAGAGGTCAAGGCAAGCAGGAATTGGTGCTGCAGCACTTCTTGCCCAAATAAGGGAAAGTGTAAAAGGACCGTTCTGTCGCCTCCCACAAATCTTTTGCAAATGGGGAGGAAATTAAGATATGTAGGGAAGTAAGAAAGAGGGAAGAGGATGAAAATAAAGATGTCCTATGCACATGTACCAATACTCTATGAAGAATGTAATCATTATGCATAGCAAACATACTAATAAAAAAATCAAAATAAAAAAAATCATTGCCAAAGCATCTGAAGGACTATTAATCTTGTTTTTATTTTGTTTTGAAACTTTCCTCATCCTCCTGTCTTAGTCTATTCAAGACACCATAATAACATGTCAGGCCTCTTCTATGAAAACAAAACAAAACAAAACAAAACAAAACAGTCCTTTGATTTATGGCAGCTCCATTCTGATGCTCTAACCATCTTCCAAGTCACTGTCCTATCACTGCTGAATACTATTCCTTTAGCAGTTAACACTTCAACCTATGACTATTTCAAAGGGATGTATGCAATCTGCAGGACTCTTTTTTTTATGGTACCAAGGATCAAACTCAAGACCTTGTGCTTGCCAGCCAAGCACTTATTCCAATGAGCTATCTCCCCAGCCCCTGTAGTACTCTTCTTTAGACTGAAGATATTTTACTGATCTGTTAATCTCAGAGTCAATAGTATTTTATGTGCATTTTGTTATTGAGTCTAGACAATATATGTTTTTAAAAGTTAATTTATTTTTATTTCTCCATTGTCTTCTTTTCATAATTTGCATTTATGTACTGAGAATTTATAATATATTGATTAATGAACCATATTTACAATACCTGCTTTAAAATATATATCAAATATGCATACCATTCAAAATCATATTCTCTTCTCTCTTAAGAACTGGTGAGGGGATAAGGAGATAGCTCAGTGGTCTAAGTGCCTGCCTGGCAAGCACAATGGTCCAAGTTCAATCCCTAGTACCAAATGCTGTGCTGGCCACTAAAACAGGGCATGGTGGCACATCGCAGTAATCCCAGCACTGGGGATGCTGAGACAGGAGGATTATATGGGTCTGACATGCATAGTGAGAACCTGTACCAAATCAATCAATCAATCAATCATAAAAAGAAAAACTGAGGAAATGCTTCTACTTCATATGTTGAGTAATTTAGCCTGTTATTTTGGATGTTTTGAATGTTATCTTGAGCAGGTTGTTTTACATAATAATCCTTAATAGACCGTTGATTATTTGCTTTTTTTCTAAAAACTAATTAACTGAATTTGCATTTATTTCAGTAAGCTCTGGTAGCACATCTATCTTCATCTGAGGTCGAAGCCATGGTTAAATATGTTAAACATAGATCTCTGAGGCTCCGTTTGTTTGCTGAAACACACGTGTGTTGCGTTCATCCTTTCTATTTCTGAGATGCTCAGGAGAACCTTAGCTAGTGCCTAGTCCTATACACGAAAAGGGAGCCAAGCTTCTTACACTCTGCCCACCAGGACTCTGCTCATGATTTTCAACCTTACTGGGGCCCATTGCTTGCCTGCTTGCTTCAGGAAGATACAGTTTGTGAATGCTGTGGATTAAAGTCGTTCTCCACCAAAACAAGTGGAGGCTTTGTAGCTCTCATAGTTTGGTATCTTAGCCAAAGATTTGAGACTGTACAATATTGCTAAATTCACTTCGGATCTTTATGTAGTGCTGCAGTATAGCTTACACAAAGGCCTTATAAACCAGTAAGGCATCTTTAACTTTTAATATCTTGTATTAAAGCAATTTTTCTATCATGTTTAAATTTCACTTCAATACCATAGCTATATCTATATTTTATTTTATTTCCACAAAAAGCTATTTCTGTTTTATGTAATATAAAATTGGACAGAATTAACTCTATCATGGTTTTCTTCTTCATTTTGTAAAATATTGAATAAGGTCAAAAACATATATGTAATGTGTTATTAAAATAAATTCTCCTATTGTAACGCTAGTCATTTAATTTTTGTTTTATAAATCATTGGTGACAGGAAGGATCTCAGAAAAGACTTTATTTCAGGGTCTTCTTCTATATCCTGCCTGTAATACATTCATGTCTTCAGTATGATCTATCAACAACTTTATGGCACTCACAAATATGACACAATTGTAGAAAGTTACAACTTGAACTTAATATGGTGTTCCTAATATTTTGATATAAGTTATGACAACTTAGAGAAATTGTATTTCTATGTTAAATTTATAATTTTTGTGGCATAAAATTGTGCTATCATTTTCTAAATTGCATTAATTCTCTGAGCCTTTATATTTGTGTAAATAAATGTACAAAAGAAATGTACTGGGCTGATATGTACTACATTTTTTGACAAAGAAATTTTTTAGTGAAAACATCCATTAACAATGGATTGCAACTGACATTTAATGAAATTTATTCCAGAATTGGTTTTATAAATAATACATTTGAAGTCCTAATGAAACATATTTTCTTTTTATCATCTTTTATTGTCCTCTCTAGTGTATATAGGCATTTGAAAATGTACTTTTGGCATTTGCTGCTTCAGATTCAAATTTAGTGCCAGGAGCTGTGTCTTTTTTACTACGTTTTTGCTTTTGTGAATTCTTTCATGTTCTTCATTTTATTAGAACACTACATTTCCTTTGGATCAACCCTCATATCTAATGAAATATAATGCAATAATAATAATATACATATAATATATGTATATTAGACCTATTCATGATGAAGTTAGTCTTTTTGTATAAAAGGTATTTATAGAAGGTGGTGAAATCCTGCCTCCACCCACCCACCCACCAACTCATACACTGTGGTTTCTTAGTTGCCCAGGTAATAGTTCCTGTTCAAATCTGGTTACAGCCTTTGTCTTAGAAATAGCTGGTCAGTGTGATGTACATTGTATAAACCAATTCTGAATGGACAAGCCGTTTTGCCTCTGTGCTTCCTGCTTACTTATCTCATACAAGCCCCACACCACCAGAGCTCAGGGCCTGATATTCTGGGCATGATCCCAGTCAGTGCCCGACAACATAAATAAATCCACTTCCAAACCCTGGGTATTGTGCTGGTGTTTCTGCTTGCTGTGGAAGTACTCTTATTATCCCATCATTTTCTCACAATAACCAAATTTTATTTGTTTGTCTAGGAATTCATTGTACTCCTTTCTTTTTATTTTCTTTACACTAACTCTTCCTGAAGATTCTACTTTTCAGAACATACAATCAATTGTATTTACAATGTATAGATTTTTTTTTTTACAAATCAGAGATAATCAGTAACCATATGGGGATAATGATTCAAATCAATTCCAACTCACTGGGAAAATTCGTGTTTTCATTCCATGACTTCTGTTTGTAAAGAAAACTGTGTCCCTTGTACTTTGTTTCAGCCTCCAATCCAGTAAATTCCCATTTACTCATTTACTTTTGAAAATTGACTTCATGAGCTAACTTCCTAAAATTTAAGCTTTCAATAGATTTATGTATTAGGTTTATGTTTTCCTTAAACGAAAATGTTTTAAGCAATAATAACAATTTCAGCTGTGCAAACTGACCCTAGGATTATAGGATCAAATTCTTCAGGGGAAGATGTGTTGTTTTGAATTTCCAATGTGTACTCATGGCATGCCAAGTATTAAGAAACATTGACAAAACATTACATACAAATTTTTCTGAAATGATCTATATTATTAAAATGCAAATCCCTCTAATTTACTGTGTTTCTTTTGAATAATAATGTAAATCTTCAATTTTTGTATTATCTTATCCAACAGAGACTATTAAATTTCTCTAAAAATGTGTTCACCTTCCTTTAGTGATTTCTTTTGCAATAATTAACCAATAAATTCTATATTCATATAATATCTTCCAACATACAGATCCCCAAAGAAAACTAGTTTTCAGTTTGTTATATCTTTCAATTTTGCAAAAAATGTTTAGTTCCTTGTTTCTGTATTTTTTTACACTGGTCTACTCCACTAAATTCAAACCTTTTTAAAACTCAGAAACTAGGCTTTCAGCAATTTATTTGACAATGATACTAACTGACCCAATATTTGGTACATAGAAAATGCTAAATGTATGTAGTGAATTGAATTGCACTGGCCTTCTTTCCTATTAATTTATTCTCAATATTAGCACAAACTTGCTTCATTGTTGCTTTAAAGTTTTATACACATTCTTTTTTCTTAGTCAATCTTCCAATGTAATCTGTTTGGGATTTTGTTTTTCTGACTTTTAAGATGCATACTGAACTGTGGCAGAGTCCCTGTATCATTGTTGCTTTGGAAACTGTCTGTTAATGTTGCATGTCAAACAAATTTCATTTTTGAAATGTAGGTTTGCTTTTGTATTTCAAGCTGCCTTTGAACACGCTATGCAGGCCAGGCCAACCTGGAACTCATGGTCATCTTCCTGTCTCAGCCTTGCAACTCAGAGATTGTGGTTGTGATCCATGCTGCCCAATACCATTTGTTATTTTATTCCCAGCTTCTCAAAATAGTGTCTGGAAATCGTATCAGTAGTAGTTCTCAATCAAAATGTTCTGTACTAAAACCAATTTTAAAAGCATTGGACTGCATGAAGTTAAATTGAGGATTTTATTTACCATAAAACATTTCAAGCATTTCAAAATATTAATAAATAAACGGAATAGTACTTAGCTGTTAAAATTCATTTAACTCAAATAAATTGAAATAAAAAAGAAATCTATACAGAATGAAGTTCTACAAAAAGGAGGAAAGTTTCTTTGATTATAAATTAGTATTTAGTAAATTTATAGAATAATTTTTTGAGAGTTGGTAGAGAAAAACTAGAACAAAAATATTCTTTTTTGTTACTTTTTTTCCATAATTTTATTGAGAAACAAATAGCAATGAGACAGTTTCAAACCAAATTGTTAGGACAGTTTCAATAGTTAACACATTGCATACATTCTTCCTAGTGTTTATTTGTTGTACAAGATGCAGACATGATATCCTATTTACAAACACCATTAGAACAAATCCCTCTATTCATAAAGAGAATGTAACTATATATCTATTCTAACCACTTTGAATACACAGATACAAAATGAACATTCATCTGTATCCCCTTTTTTGATTAGTTCTGTTATTTGAATATTATAGGTGTGTTAACTCAGCAAAATATTCTAAAAGAGTCCAGGAGTCCATAATAGTATTGGGTCTTCCACTTAACTGGCAATGTCA
>NW_004524657.1:11783742-11803318 GCF_000260255.1 Octodon degus
CTTGGCCAATGTGCTCTCTGTGAAAGCCTGAGAGAATGTTTTCTCTCCATGTGACTCTCCTTAGGCACACTCTACATCATCGATCACTTTCCTCTTTGGGCCCCTAATCTAAATATTCTTAAATACTCATTAAGATATCTAGGCATCTTAGCTCAAGTTCATAATGATAGCACTGTGTAAGGCTGAGACAGGAGAGCCAAGTTTGAGCCCAGCCTAGAAAAATTATAGAGAATCTGAAAATAAAATATATAAAAGGTCAGACTGTAGATCCATGTGAAAGTAACATGCACAAACACACACACACACACGCGCGCACACACACACACACATACACACAGATCTACAGACACAGAACTAGAAAATGTCATGTCTTTGATATAAAAACAATTATCAAATAAAAACTATCAAGAGATTTTAAGAATAATACAAAGGCTATTGAGGGCTGGCCAGATAGGTCAGCCGATTAAAGCATCTGTCTAGGCAGACTCAGGGGCTAGGACTTGATCACTGGCATGCAGTGACAGCCCTTCCCCCAGGGCTCACTGAGATGGCAACTGAGACTGTTCATGGCAGTGCATGCCTGTAATCCCAGCGCTTGGGAGGCTGAAAACAGGAGGATCACTACAAGTCTGATCTGTGTAGTGAGACCCTGTAGATCCTGTACTAAACACATTTAAAAAAATATCCCTGGTGTTTAGATATTTCTCTGAAGTTTCATACCATCATAAATGAGGCTTTGGGGAGGAGGCCAAATTATGGGTGTGTGATACTGAGATTAAGGATGTGTGATAATTAGATTGGTTTTGCATAGTTCTCTGTGTGGAGAGTGAAAGACCCACCCTCTGTGCGGGTAGCACTGATCAGTAGGCTTGTATTCTGGATTGAATAGGGAGAGAGGAAAAGCAGGCCAGCTCCTCTCTCTGCCTGAACTGAGAGACTTTTCCTCCTTTGTAAGTTCTCCTGCCAAGCCACCCTACTACGGAGCCAGCTGATTGCAGACTGAAACAGCTGCACACTGTGAGTTAAAATAAACCTTTCCTCCTTTAACTTATAGGTATTTTGTTCCAGTGACAAGGAAATTACTAAGATAAAAATAATAACTTTTGCAGCATTCATTTAGGAAGTAACTGTGGGCTGGGGACATAGCTTAGTGGCACAAATGTCTGCCTGACAAGTTCAAGGTCCTGAGTTTGATTCCTGGTACCAAAAATAAATAAATAAATAAATAAATAAATAAATAGTGACTGAGATAACTGTGGGTTTCTCCATGAAAATTTTTTCAAGATATCTATGCCCAAATTAATTACAGATAATTAAAACTAAATTCATTGTTTTCTAACTGTCCATAAACTCATACTTTGTAGTCAGGTAATTATAACAAGGATAAAACATTGTCTCTACATATGTTAATCAGGATCAAAAGTGACATTAAGTTGTCATGTTTTTATCTAAAGTGTAGAAGTTGTACATCAAATTTATATTTGGCAAAATTTCTTAATACTTGTTTGGTTCATACTCAAACACAGTCAGCAACCACCATACCACTCTCATCCACACGTAGAACATCTGGATACTCATAATAATACAAAAGCATTAGAAAGAAGGAAGAATTTAATTCATGCCAATATGTTTTAGGTCATTGTTGGTGTTAAATTATTCTACAAAAATATTTTTAAATCTTCATTTAGTCTTTGGACAGAATGTCCTCACTTTACTGAAGAATCCAATCAATTTTAAATCATTCATTATTCTCTTATCCCACTCTACCCTAACTTCTTCATGGATACATTTCTACTTTAGCTTTATACAATTCATCATAATTTGTTACTGCCTTTCAACAATTTGAGTTCACAATTATTTGGGAATCAATTTAGGAGCTGATGATGAAATTAATATGCTTCAAATATAATGCTCCTTGCTTAAGAACATTGTTAAACATGGCGTAGAATCCTTATAGGAAAGAAGAATTTGACGGCCATAACTAAGATGTAACTGTTTTATTTGTCTGGGATCATTTTTGTACTTCAGTTAGATTTTAATGCTGTGCCTTCAGTAAAATGAGCAGTTGAAAATGTAAAGCTTCACAAACCTGTGTAGTAGTGGCTTTCATTTTTGAAACATAGATTATTGAAAGACTCTGTCTAAATGAGAAAAGCAAGAATAAAAGCAGTGATAAAGATAGGGCCGGCCAAAAAGCTCAGCGGATTAAAGCACCTGCAAGCAGGTTCAGGGGCCCTGTGGACTGCCTGCCCACCCCCAGGTCTTTCTGAGATGGTGATTGAGACTGAGCGTTGTGGGGCGCAACTGTAATCCCAGCTCTTGGATTACAGCACATGCCACCACGCCCAGTCTCAATTGCCATCTCTGACATGGCAGGCCCAGGGATTGAACCCTGGGCCCCTGCTTCTGCTTGCAGGCACTTTAATTCACTGAGCTATTTGGCTGGCCGACCCTCAGACTTGATATTTCATTGCATTTCAGAAATCTTTTAAAAACAGATTCATAGAAGGTATGAAATTCAGTATAGCTCTACTATAACATGTTTAATACCTGCTGAGAATATTTAACATTTTCACATGTATCAGAGCCACTGACTAAACAAACATTAACTAGCAATACTAGAAAGGCTTTGTTTTCTATGTCTATAACTGATTTGCTTTTTAATCCAAATATTGGTAGCTCTATTGGCAAAATAACTGTTAATACAAAGCAAGCCTCACTCAGGACAGGCAACAGCCATAAAATATTTACTGAAAGTGGAAGACAACAGAAAACAAGAATGTATTCAGAATATCCATGCTGGAGCAAGCACAGGAATTTCAAACAGCAATCTGATTCCTGCATATCTTATTTGCATAAGCCATACATTTAAATATGACTGGGAGAGAAAAGGTGACATCAAATGTAGACTCTCCAAACAAAATGTTGATTTGGGTAAAAGCTGGGAATTCACACTTTGAAAGTGAGACTGCCAGAAAGATACACTGGAGTATTTCACTACTGTTAATCCTCTGAGGGAGAAAAGAAATCACAAAAAGCAAAGCAGCCAAAATGCAAGCTCTGTGAAGAAGGAGAGGCAGCCAGGGGCACAAATTATCTTTTCACTGGACTGAGGAACCATCTATTGCATAACTGAGAATTGACTTCAGTTTGAAGGTTGAATTTCCACAGTGTGCATGAGCTCTGGAGCCCTCAGGTAAAGATTTGATTTATATAGAACAGTTCAGTAAATAAAAGATAAACATAAGAAATAATAAGAACTTATCTTTGGATAGGAATCCTGTTCTTAAGATTTGGTTAGGGGCATTATTTTGAGCAAACCAGCCAGTAAATTATTCCAGTTATCAAAATCAAGTACGTAAATTACTACCATCCAAAGAAAAATCCCACTAAACACAGAAGATATTACAGATATTAACTAAATATAAATTTGTGCTTGGAATTTTCATACTTATGTGTCAGAGCTTATGAGCTATGCATGAGGGAACTGTGAACTTAGTCTAAAATCTATGAAAACTGCAAAGAGATTTCCTATCTGGTAATCATTTACTCTGTCTACCATCATTTTTAGGGGTTACAATGTTTCAGATAGTAGGCTATTGCTGAGGATACCATCATGAATATGAGAAGAGTTGCAAACCAGAATTAGCTGTATAAACAAGGCAGAGATATATTATAAATGTTGCTTGAAATTTATAGGAAATTTTGTCAGAGTTGAACATATAATCTGGAGGCACCTGAGGAAATTTAGAGGATATAATATAGAATTAAAAGTGACATCGTTATATTTATGTTTTAGGAAGACGTTTCTAGATATATAATATATAGTAGAGTTACAGAAACAAGATATAAGTTTCTGGTTGTAAACCAAAGAAGGCAGTTATGATTACTTGATTTTTATATAATAACATTGGACTGAAAAAGAGGTAAAAAATTGAAGAACATTTTAAAAGCAGGTTAGAAATGAAACATGTGTTGACATAAACCAAAAAAGATGTTTGTTATTTAGAGTTTTATAAATAGGAGGGCAATTTAGGAGGCATTTATGAAACACGAAGGTAATTATTTTATTGGGAAAAATTAATGAAGCTATTATGGGTATTTGTTTTGAATGTATTTGTGGAGTATTAACTAGAAATATAAAGGATCCAAACGTAGACAAAAAAAAATTAAAGCCAGAGGTGAAGTGTTTGAAGACGATAGAGTATGACTGTGCAAGGACAATATGTAGAAAATGTTGGTGTAAATAGCAGAAAAGAGTGATGGAAACAAGAACACACACACATAAGGCAAGTTTAAAACGCCTTCAAAGAAATCTACAGAAAGTGTGTTATTCTAAAACAGTTAGAGACAGAAGTCAGTAGTAATTCATTTGATAATTGTTTACACTAGTACAAAATGAAAAACCAGGAATTCTAAAATGTGCTAATCAATTTCTGCATATTGGGCACTGAGATAAGCTTTTCAAATGCATAATTATAATTACTTACCTAAAATCCATAGAATATGTATTCTAATATAATATATATTTTATTCCTATTATATAAGCATAAAATCTTATAAACATAAGTAATAAATAACATATAGTAGCACCAAATAAATGTATTTATCCAGATTTTTCTGATTCCAATTTCTGAATATGGAAGCCACTTTTCTAGTATTTGTCAAAATAAACATCTTAGCTCGCATGAAAATTACCTAGAATCTGGCTTGTAGTTGGATGGATGGATGGATAGATATACAGATACATGCATATATAGACAGATAGATGATAAAAAGACAGAAAAATTTTAGGCTCCTACTTTTTAACTACTGAAAAGAAATCTCAGTTAGTTATTTTCATAGGAAATGAAAGTTTTTTTTTTTTTACATTTGAATTTCACTGCAATATACTAATAGTAAACAGCGATAGTTCTCCAATGAAGTCTGTATATCATTGGGCTTTCTGGTGACAATTGCCCAACTGCATTGAAAAGGCACAGAAAATGTAGCTTAGAAATTTTTTCTCATTCATGTTAAAATACTGAAAATTAAAATGACACTAAGATATCACCTCATTCCAAAAAGAAAAGATCTCATAGAGGAATCAAATAATAACAAATTTTGGTGAAGCTGAAGGGATATGATACATTCTATATTGTTGGGGGATGCAAACTATTAAAATGCTACAGAAATCAGTATAAGGATTTCTTAGAAAGCCAAAAATAGAATTTCCCTTGGACCTAGCTATTCCCATTGTGAGCATCTTCCAAAAAGATTAAAGCATTTTATCATAGTGAAATTTGCATAGCCATGTCTAAAGTGCCACAACTCATAAATCTTCAATGTAATCTATATGTCTATATTGTATATGGTCAATAAAGAAAATTTCACAACTGTACACAATGGAATGTTGCTCTGCAATAAAAGAGGACAAACAATTGATTTAAAGGCAAATGGATGCACCTTTACACCACAATATTAAGTGAAATAAATTAAACAAAACATTAGATATCATGTGGTTTCACCACTATGATAGACCCAAAGGATATATTATTAAAAAGTAAAATGAAAGATAGATTAGGAAATAGAGCCATAAATCTTTTGCAAATTAAGAAACCAAGAACTATAGGAAGTGGGGACAATAAGGAAAGGGAATGGCAATGGAATACCCATCTCTGACAAAACTAAACAAGAAAAGGGGGTACAAATGAAGGACCATTTGGTAGCTGTATATACAAAATAGGATAGATATACAGTTACTTTCTCTTAATTCAATGAGAAAAAAGTTTTGTCTAATAGTGTTTGGACAGGATATCATGTCTACATCTTGTACTATGAATAATCACTATGAAGACAATATGCAATGCATTAATTATTGAAACTGTCCTATTAATTGGTTTTGAAACTGTCTCATTGCTATTTGTTTTTCAATAAAATTCATAAAAAGATATTAGGAAAAAGTGAATAGGGGGGCTGGTGAGATGGCTCAGTGGTCTAAAGCACCTACTTGGAACAAGCTTGACAAAGCACAGGGACCGCAGTTCAATCCCCCAGCACCACATGCCAGCCAGCCCCACCCCCTGGTGGGCTGAGCTGGCCACACACACACACACACACACACACACACACACACAAAATAAATAAATGTAAAAAAAATAAATAAATAAAAAAGTGAATAGGATTAGAAGAAAAAATGAATTGCAGTATGTGTAAGTATCAATTCTCATTGAGTAATGTCATCCATATGTACTGCAATAAAAATAAAATATAACAGTTCAGAATTATGTTTCTAATAATGTAATAAATATTTTTGATATTTCAAGGCATCTTGTGAAAGGAAAACAATATATTTTCTAAAACTACAAAATAAACAATTTTTGACTTTCAAATTTTTCATATTGAGCAATGTAATTTTGTATAATATATGTAATAAAAATAATATATATCTTGAAGACCATGTTGAATTTGAGTCATATTTTATTGATATCAGTGATTGAAAATGTGTCATAGACATATAAAATCCAGGGGATAAGGTTTATAAATAAATTACATTTGTAATACATAAAAGTTTTTAATATTTGAGACATTCTGGAGAACTTTTAAATTTTTCTATTTTTAAAACTGTTAGACAGATGCATGATTTCTTAAATTAAATAATTGTGTAGAATTTGTCAGATTCTTTATTTTATTTACTTATTTATGTGTAGAATTTGTCAGATTCTTTATTTACTTATTTATTTTTACATATTAAGTAAAGGGTCTATAAGATCTCACTACGCAGATTGGATTTGTAGTGATGGTGATCCTTCCTGATTTTCAGCTTCCCAAGCGCTGGAATTACAGGCAGGCTCAACCATGCCCAGTCTCAATCGAAGACTGTCAGTGTACCCCTGGGGTGGGGCCAGCACTACAAGCCGGGGATCAAACCCCCAGCCCCTGTGTCTACCTAAGCAGGTACTTTAATCTGCTGAGTTATCTGGCCGGCTCTTTGTCAGATCCTTTAAAAAACATCTTTTGAAACTAAAAATGTATCTATACAAGAAGACTGCTGGAAATAAAATGAAAAAAAAAAAAACCATCATATATAGGATACTGGATTTGGAAATACTACATACTCATCAAGATACTATATTTCATGAGAAACCACTCTCTTCTATTCTCTATGTCTCAAGTCCCAACTCTCTGCATTATCTCTACAACTCTAGGCAATTATTTCTAAGAATAATTCACATACCATGCTAACTAGTTTTACTTAAAATAAATGTTCATAAACTCCATTACATAAAACATTTGTCAGCTCTCGAAGTTCCCGATTTTTTTCTCATGTGTGATTGAAAAATAAGTAAATAGATTCAAAGAAAGTTCTTTTCTCACAAAATCATCTATTAGCAACCAATATATTTACCCAACATGTGTTCCTCTTAACTGCCTCTGTTCAAAGTTTAGACTTACTTGATTGTCCAATTTTATCTTTTCAAGCAATCTTAATGTCTTGGCTAGGAAATTTATATTCTCTTTTTTGTTACAAGTTTTTCCTGGGCTGGGGAGATGGCTCAGTGGTCTAAAGCACCTACTTGGAACAAGCTTAGCAAAGCACAGGGACCATGGTTCAATCCCCCAGCACCATATGCCAGCCAGCCCCGCCCCCTGGTGGGCTGAGCTGGCCACACACACACACATACATACACACACACACACACACACACACACACACACACACAATTAAATAAATGTAAAAAAAAAATTAAAAAAAAAACCACAAGTTTTTCCTTAGGTAGCATCATGCCCATCAACATATCACATATTTTAATTTTAACTTTTACCTATTTTAGTTTGAGCCCACAGGACAGAGTTCTGGGAGTACAGAGAAGTTGAAGTGCATGACCTGGTCAACTGCATTGGGCTTACAGGGTGGACGCTAGTGGAATCTAGAAACTGAGGTACATGGCCAAGTGGGCGGAATTTGAGTTTGGCAATAGGATTCTCTGAGGAGGGGCTGAGACCTGCGGCTGGGCCCCATGAGCTGAGGTGTACTGTTAGGCTTACCAGGATCCAGACAGAGTTATAGACCTATCTGAAGATTCTCAGGACACAAAGGTGATAGGCGGCAACTTAGGTGAACTAGTCTGCCTGGGAGACTCCCGGTACATGAAGAGAAGGTGCCCAGACAGATCTCAAGGGAACTAGTTTACATATAAATTCCCAGATTACAATCTGCTTTGTTATACAGCTATCATGTTTGCTCTTTTGCTATAAAATACAAAACTATTAATTGCCAAAGTTTGTCAATTTCTAAATTTCATTTGCTCTTATTAGTATTGTTAATTGCACTACTGCTAACAAAATACCATATCTGCTTTAACAACATGTTCTCCCTTGGGTCATGTTATCGATAGGTGCTTCAATAGCAAACTCACCAAAGCCCTATACTGAAGGACGGAGGTGAGTGCCAAACAGAAACCAATATCCCATTCACAATAGAGAAGGCAAAACCCTGGGACACAACACAACAAGAACCTTTGACACAGAAGAGATATCTGAAGAATAGTCTTATTACAGAGAAGTTCTGATTACAATGATACAGCTACCTATTATGAAACTTCGTCAAAAACATATCAGAGAAAACAAAATAAAGAGTTCTCTGTAAAATAGAAAACGGCAAAACAAAGGAGTAAACCTCAGGCCCAAGGCCCACCCAGAACAAGTTCAGTAAACACTAACATAGAAGAAATAGGTAGACACACATCTGAATTTTATGAAATAATACCAATTGAAGTGAAAAAAACAAATGCAGAAGGGAATACAGAAAATCAGATCAGAATAATATCCCAGGTAAAAAAGGAAATATGACTATAATGAAAGAATTATCAAGCATTTGTAAAGAAAACACGGATAAGCAAAATAGACCAGAATAGAAAAATGATGGAAACCTTGAAGGAGCAAGATAGAGAAGAAATAGAATACATGAAGCAACTTTAAAAAGACAGAGGAAATTGAAAGTTCCATTAAAAGTTGGCAAAACTGTTTGAATAAATCTGAAAATAGACTTTCACACCTTGAAGACACGCTTGGAACTAGTGACCAGGAAGGGAAAAAACTCTTAAAAACAACAAGGATCCAGGAAATAATTCAACAGCTGAAAGATGATGCAAAGATGATCAACATATATCTAATAGGAATCAATAAGAAAAAAGAGTCACAAATGACATGAAAAAAGTATCTTCAGAAGTGATAGCAGAAAACTTCCCAAATATGGAGAAACAATCTAAAGTTCAGATTATCGAAACATATAGAGCCCAAATAATACCTACCCAATTCTACCTACATCCAGATATATAATAACCAAGATCTCAGAAATTTAGTAGAAGAATGACATACTAAAAGCCACTAGAGACAAGGAACAGATCACATTTAAAGGAAAATCCATCAGAATAACAGCAGATTTCTCATCACAAACCATCAAGTCAAGAAGACCATGGAGCAAAATATTTCAAATCCTACAAGAAAACAAACTCAAATCCAGACTGATATACTCTGAAAACACTCTTTCAAATTTTAATATAGAAGTAAAATGCTTCCATGACAAAGAACAACTAAAGAAATTCATGATGACCAAAACAGCCCTATAAAGAGTATGAAAAAGACATTCTAGGACAAAATCAAGATTATCACAACTCAAAGAGTGACTACTGAAAGACTCACCAAACAGGGCAAGCAACTGAAAACAGCAGAAATATCGGAAACCAACAACAGGAAAATAAAATGTCAAACAAGCCAATATATATCAGTTATAAACATCAATGTAAAGGAACTCAATTCACCAATTAAAAGAAATATATTGGCAGAGTGGATCAAAAAACAAAATCCAACAATACGTTGTATACAAGAAACACATTTGACTCAAAAAGAAATTTATAGGCTGAAAGTCAAATGATGGAAAACAATATTAAATGCTCCAGGACCTCAGAAAAGAACAGGGGTAGCTATCCTGCTTGCAGACAATCTGAAATTCAAACCAAGAATAATCAAATGAGATACAGAAAGTCACTACATACTGATTAGCAGAAAAATTCAAGAGGAAGAAATAACGGTCATAAATGTATATAAACCAACTATTGGAGCATCAAACGTATGACAAATTTTAATGAACATGAAAAATCTAATAACCAATAACACAATCTTAACAGGGGAACTTAATGACCCCTTATCTCAAAAAGATAGGTTAAGCAGACAAAAAATTAGCTAAGATGTAGCAGAACTGAACCAAACCTTTGAACAAATGGACATAGTAGATATTTACAGTGTTACTTCCAACATCTGACTACACATTATCCGCAACTTCACATGGGATGTTCTCTAAAGTACAACACATACTAGTCCATATATCATTCTTAAGTAAATGGAAAAGCCAGAAATCATCCTATGTATATTATCTGACCACTATGCAATGAAATTGAAAATTAATGACAAAAAAGTGCAAAACCCCATAAACACAGAAATTAAATAACAACCTCCACAGCAACCAACAGGCTGCAGGTGAAATTGAAAAAGAAATTAAATGATATCTACAATCTTATGAAAATCCAAGCACAACTTAGTAGAATTTGTGGGATGCCTGTATCTGTTAATCTGAACAACAGATATGACCATGATAATACATAATATAACAATCATTGTTAATTTCCTATTTTTGTGTTAAAATATGAACCATATGTATTGTATGTTACTCTTAGTTTTTGTTAATTGATTCTACTTTTGTTTTTGTTTTCACTCTTTAAAATAAAATATAAAAAAGAAGGCCAGCCAAATATCTCAGTGGATTAAAGCACCTGCAAACAGACACAGGGGCTGGGGCTTTGATCCCAGGGACCTGCAATGCCAGCCCTGCCCCGGAGGTGCACTGAAATGGCAATTGGGACTGGGGGTGGTGGCATGTACCTGTAACCCCAGCCCTTGGGAGGCTGTAAACAGGAGGATCACTATGAGTCTGATCTAGTAGTGAGACCCTGAACACCTTGTAGACCCTTCCTTAAAAAATAAAAAATAAAACAAAATTTAAAAGAGCATTAATACATTTAATAGAGCATTAATTAAACATGGAAAAAATAAATAAATAAATTTTACCTATTTTAGTCCTTGTCTATTTATAAACTAGCAAAAGACAGTCCTTTATACAACTTTCTTTTCTAAGTTTTGCATGAATCCCTCATACCACTAATATATCCAGAAAAGGTTGTGCACTATCAGTGTATGTGAGAAAGAAACCAATTTTTGGAGGGAGGGGAGAGGTTCATCATAGGAAAGAAAATAAAAAGAATGAACATGTGCTATGTACCAATTCTGCATGATAAAGATCATGTCATTTACTGGAACACGTATTAAGAAAAACAAAACTTAAAAAAATAAAAGTATTATAGTTCTGTTATATTTTTCAACCTTTCACTTCTGTCTCAATTTAGTGAAGATGCTCTTGTTACAGTGATCACTTGCCTTAATATTAGAAAATTTCATTTTTATTTCTTAGTTTGTTCCAGACCTTGTCTTTCAGAAGCATTTAGCATATATGAGCATTCTTTAGTTTTTCAAATAGGTTTGATTTGCACTTTATGTGATGAGACACTATTATGACTTTGCTACTGTTTCATCCTTATCCTTATTTCAAATTCTAAACAACAAATTCTTTCTTAGAATTTTGTATTATTCAAGTATCACATGTTCAAAATTAGAGGCCAGTGAAATAATATGATCTATTGATGAAAGCAAAATGATTCTTTTCACACTTTCCAACTACAGTGAATCTACATGGATCATTTTTATCCCAAACCATCTCATATTTTTATACCTGTACTTAGCCCAACTATAAACCTCCAAACTCTTCCTAAGGCTTATAACCCCTACCCAATTGAGCCAACATTATAAACGTCATCTACTTCACATCACGGTCTTCTCTGTGGCAGGCTTATCTTTAACAAATTAACTATACTATGTTAGTGTTCCCCAGATTTACACTACTGTCCCCCAAAAGTTCTGTGTGGGAGGTCTGATCTCCAATGAAATAGTGCTTACATATTAAGTCTTTGAGGCTTGATCACATCCTGAGGGTTCCAAACTCATGAGTGGATTCCTGCACCTATGCATTAGCAGTTTTATGGTTTTGAAAGTGGGGCTTTTCACAAAAGTGAGCTCTTTCTCTTTGCTGGCTGCTTCAGAAGCTTTCCTCTGCCACATGCCTCCACTACAGTGTGCCGTCTTGCTGCAGGCCTGAAAGCAATGAGCTGAGGACCGCGGACTGAAACCACTAGAACTGTAAGTCAAAATAACTCTTTCCTCCTTTAAGTTTATTTCTCCCATGAACTTTGTAATAGGACACAAACTAAGACAGATATTATTTACATTTTCAAGGTGTTGGTTCCATTTCAACATTCAGGTCTGACAGCTCAGTTTCCTGAATTTATTAATAAAGAAGAATAGTCATAATACTCTACCTAGTTTACTTCACACTCCCCTCTTAAATTCTACGGAAATAAGTCTACTGTTATTACTTTGATTTCGTATTTACTTAACATTGTCTTCTTTTAGAATTTAGATTTACCTACCTTCTCACTGATTACAGGAAAATGCTGAAGTATCTGGCACTTAATAAAATTTTATATATATTTATTGAATAAATATATTAAGTTCATTTTTTAAAAAATATTAATGCTTCTGGGGTTGGATCCACAGTGTGCCATGCCAGCCCAGCCCCCAGGGCATGCTGAGGCACTGATTCAGACTGGGCATGTTGGCACACAACTGTGATACCAGCTCTTGGGAGGCTGAACACAGGAGGATCACTACAAGTCCCATCTATATAGTGAGACCCTGTCGACCCTTACTAAAATATAAAAAAAATTAATGAGGAAATATGTTCAAAATATTAAATGTCAATTAAATGAAGAATCAAATTATTATATAAAGAATTGGAAAATGTGTAATAATAGCAGGCATTCATTTCTTTACTCTGTCTTGGACAGGCAATACTATTCTATACTATACCAAGATCTTGGTAAAAAGTTTATTAATGGTGTAGCAGTGAAAATTAAAAAACATGCACTGCTGTTTTATAATTACTGTAAATTTAAGACACTTCTTACATAATATAAATTAAAATTTAAGGTCTTAAATTTATTTAGAAAAAGAAGCTTGAAAATAAATTTATTACTAAAATAATCAAAAATCATTAGTGGTTTTTTGTCATACAAAATTACATTGAGTATGAAATTATGTACATCAAGCGAAAAGCAAGTAATGAATGAAAAGAAAATAGAAAAGCAGTGTATATAACATAGAAGAAGCTCCAGAAAATAATCCTAATTAATGATATCAAGATCAGGCAGTAATTTAGGATATGGAGTAACTGGATAATTTAAAACAAATGTATGCTGGTATATTTGGAGAAAAAAGGGGACAAAGAAAATAGATGTTATGAGTTTGGACTTTGATGACAGGAGAACAATGCAGCAGCACTGAAGTGTTAGAAAGACAACATTCAGGATAATAATTTTTCTTTGGAAATACGACAAAGTCAATTTCGAACTTTAAGGGTGAGGTTTAACAGTAAACTAAAATTAAATTAAGAGCATGTCCAAGACAAAACAAAAACAGAACTTTGTCATAATACAAATAATGAAAAGTGATACCTTTCTTCCTTCCAACAACCTTCAAGCAATTTCCATCTCTGTCTGATTGTCCATTATCTTCCTTTTAAACCACATCATTTTTTCATTACAGAGAATCAAGCATGCAGTAAGTACTCTGAGGAATTCTCAAGATGCATTTAACTCACTAAAAACACCACTCTCCAAGTAATTGTATTACAGGGTGCCTGAGAGTGATGATAAGGCACTTTCTGAGCCCAGTCCAGCCATTGCTTCCTCTCTTCCATCACAAACAGGTTGGAGTATTGTCCTATTATATCCTGTACAGATCAGCATTCATTGTAGCATCATTCTATTTTCATGAGAATTCAGAATTCTTTTCCCTCCTTTTTGTCAGCAAAACATGAAATACCTTGTAAATCAGTGTGCTTCATAAGAATAGGGAAAAATAACCATTTTCATTAAAAAATAGGGCCATTTAATTAAGATATTTCTATTTTAGTTATTTAGATTTTGATTCATAAATTTGAGATACTGCAAATGTTTTCCCTTTGATCCATCTAGACAAATTCACATACACAAAACGCACAATATAATAAAATATTCTAGCACTGTCAAGTAACTGACATTAGAAAAGTTCTGAGGAATTTAAAGTATTAAACTGTTCCCCTGCATAGAGCTGCAGAAATCAGAAACAATGGTCAAATGCCACGAAGTAGATGGCAATGCCTTACCTGTGCACTTGTCGTCAGGTCAGAGGGCTTCCACATCCTTGTCAGAGGAAGTTCTAGCCTTCTCTCCTTTAATACAAAATAACAACCATTGTTGAAAACCTATCATCCTATTTTCTTTCTTTTTTTTAAGTTGTGGATCCTTTCTAATGTCTTACATTTTATTTTTCTATTCTCTTTAAAATAGAAAGTAAAAACATAAAAAATAAATAGATTAAAAACAAATTTTACCCTTAAACATTGTGCTTGAAATTCACTATATAAGGAAACTTATATTTATCATAAATCATACTTGAACATCTCTAAGAGTTCATGTTCATGATACCAATAGTTTTTTTTTTTTGTTTTTTTTTTTTTTACCCCTCAGTGTTGTATATAATCAAGATTTCATTTTTTAGCAACCCAGTATTTAGTTACTTTATATTTAGGAATTCATCCCATTTTAAATTAACCAACATTTCAAGCATAATAAATACAAACTTCTTACAATCAATAAAATAAATAGTCATCTGAACAGATGGTTTCTTTCCATGAGCTACACTATACCCTGTGATTCCGTTGTTATATGCCCTTGAGAAAAGAGCTTTTTTAAACACTGGATTAACACCATAATTACACTTATTTTGGAGAAATGCTGACATTATGAAAGTAAAAGAGACTATGAGAAGTGACAAAACAGATCTAGACTTCCAACTTCAAACATTGGTGCATAAACACACTGAATGAACAGTCAAATCAATGACATTACATGTGTGGTTCTCCTTTACTCTTTTCATTATTCCTGAGCATTAGGTTGAATACATATTTACTAACTAGTAATTTTAAGACCATTTCACCCACATTAAACTGTTGCATATTATAACAAGAGATTGAAAATTGAGATAGAATAGAAGGAAAATTAAAAAAAATTGCTTCTCAGTATATAAAGCATTATAAACATTACTGAAAGTTCTAAAAGTTTTGTCATCACTGGGCTATGTTTTTTTTTTTTTTTTTTTTTTGTCCTAGAGTTTGAACTCAGGACCTTGTGTTTGCCAGGCAAGCACTTAATCTGCTGAGTGAACTTCCCATCCCTCTTAAGTGAGGAGAGTTAAAGTGTCACCATATCATTGTACTCATTTACACCATATCCACTCATTTTACACCATATTCATTCATTTAATATTGATTTGTTGATAGAATCATGTGCCTCCTACAAATGCTTAGCATATGGATACATTTATGCAACTAACCTCAGGTAGATTTCAGTCAAATTATACAATACATGTGAAGTCTGAGAATTGAGGACTGAGATGGATAATTACTTGTCCAGCTGAGCTGTCTTTACTGAGAACTGACACTAGAGGTCCTGTAGAGAGTAATTTCTATATGTTGAGGCTGGTAGTTACACAAGTATTTCTGGAAAGATGAGCCTCGGATCAGAGAGGCAAAACTAAAAGAAAGTCAAACTTCCTTTTAAAAAAGAACAGAGTTCTTCTCTAAACAGTTTTTTTTTTTAAATGAGTACTTTCCTTTTTCCTTGAGGATTGTGTTTTATCTTTTTTATATAGAAAGAAGAGAAAAAGAATAAGAGATGGATAATGGATAAAAAAATATAAAAGGAATAGTTGTTGAATTTTGCCCTTTATAATGGTTGATATATTGTATCAACTTGAGAATTGAGAAGTTGAGAAGTTTAGCCAAGTGACTGAGCAGGGTCCTCACTTGGCAAACACCCTGAGCTTGTAGAGGAGGATGGCCAGGCCCACCATGGACACACAGCTGGCACACAATGCAAGGGGGAAAAGAGAGGCTTGCCTCCCCCTCCATTTTGCTCTTCTTGCTCTTGCAGTCTTCTGCTGGCTTGGAGTGTTGACCCTATGACATGCCACCCTGCCTGGGACTGAAATCGCCACAAACTGTAAACTAAATAAAATTTTCTTTCCTGAATTTCAGGTGTTGGGTAGCTTGTCTCAGTAATAAGACAGAATTTGGTCCTGTTATCCTGAGAGGAGTGTTTGCTGTGACTACAGCTGACCGTGTCTTCCAAGAGCTTTTGGGAATGGCTTCTAGGAAGTATTTGGAAAGGTTTTGGGATGTCACCTGAAAAAGGAGAGCTGGAACACCTTCTGTTATTCTGTGTGAGAGATTCTTGTCAGAGATCAGAAGACCATAAAACCAGTAACAATCAAACTCAGCATCTGTATTCTGGGAAGGACTGCATCGACTGTTGTTCATATGCTGTTTGTTATGGACTGGAAGAAAGTTTCTATGCATTTTCCTTTTTCCAGAGACTTTGCCTAAAAATGAGATTAAGACCAGCTGACTAATGTGACAGAAGAAATTTCAAGGTAGTCAAATATCAAGTGCTGGAACAGCTATTGTCAGGGGCATTTAGCCAGATCTATGTTGAAAATTCAAAAGCAAAGAGCCCAGCAGGATGACTTACACCTTGTGAGTGTGGCCAGCAAGGAAGCTCCAGAAACATGTGACTGGAAAGATAATCTGAGGAGATCTTGATTTGTGAGAGTAGAAAAGATGGCCTGAGGGCATCCAGAGATGCCTCAAAACTGCAAAAGTGAAAAGACTTCACTGTGAAAGCCACAGAGGACCATGTTAAAGAATGGCAACAGCATAACAAATTTGCTCCTCACTATTGGACTCAGTGCCCAGGGAGACAGACACTCGACTCCTACAGCCACGAGAGAGGAAAGCTTGGCCCCTGCTTCAGCTAACAGCAGAACTTGGCATCATCCACATAATGCTGACTTTAGTCACATACAGGATGCAATAGTTATGGGGTAAGAAAGCTTCTCTGATTCCAGAAGGCCTGTCAGGCCATAAAATTCATCCCTGGGAAAGCAATATGTGAAGCTGTAAGGGTGAGGCCAGAAGTGTAATGGAGACCCCAGAAGTTTGGAATAGCCAGGAATATGGACTGTGTGAGGAAATCTGCAAAGAGCGAGTAAGTGGACCTATGGGAGAAGCTGTGGGACCTACAACCACCAGATGTTCCCTACAAGTGGAGCCATCCAAGCCTTTTGGAGCTCACAATGTGCCACAGATTGCTTCATTCTGGAAATGGAACTGCAGGAAATACTATTTTCCTTGCTTGTTTTTACACTTAATGTGATACCAATCCTTGGTGTCTTCTTGTTTTGGAATGAAAACGTTTACCTTGTGTAGTGGAAGGTTGAAAGTATTTAAGTTTTCATTTGCAGAAGGGCTTGCAGCTAAGTTTGCCTTACATCTCAGAGAATAGAGGACTTGCCCTTTTAAACAATGCAGAAACTGTTAGGACTTTTGTAACTAAACTCATTTAAATAAATGTGTCCATTGCCAAGTTGACAAAGGGTGCATTGTAATGGTTGATCCATCATGTCAACTTGAGAAATGAGAAATTCAGAAGCTTAACTAAATGAGTTAGGAGGGAGCCAGTGATCTCAATTTGTAATATCCTGAGCTGTGGAGGTGGAAAGTATAGACAAGTTGTGGGTAGAGAGATGGCATATAATATAACAGGAAAAGAGACTGGCTCAACTTTTGTTCTTATTGCTTTTGTTGTCTTCTACTGCCTTGAAGTACTGCTCCTGTGCCATGCCACGCTGCCTTGGAGCCAGCTGATTGTACACTGAAATTTCTACAAACTGTGAGTTAAATAAAGTTTTTTTGCCTTAATTTGAGGTGTTGGACGTGTTGTCTCCACAATGAGGGAAAAGTAATTAAGGCATCCTTTTAAAGTTTGGATGTAAATTATTCAATTCTAAGTGATTTGTACATTTCTGGGCTGTAGCAGTGTCCATTCTGCCCCAAGCCTACTGCTTCCAACATGGGTACAGCAGATTTTCCACCATAATCTTGGTTGTGGTCCCTGGCACAGTTTCTGCCTAATGTACTAGACAAGTCCTCTGCCTGGTTAAGCACCAGGGATTAAGGGTCTATCTGTTCTGCCCAGAAATCAGATGTCTTTGAGATATACCTAGCAGCCAGCACCATCATTGAGCTTGCAGAAGTCTCATCAAATTAATCTTAGCCAGATTTGTTTCTCATCTGAGTATCCTGAGTGACTAGGTGGCAGGAGCCAGTTCCAAGTAACTGGAATATACATCAAGTAAGCAGCATTGGTTCCCATGCAGCAGAATCTACCACAGAAGTATGCAAGAGGAGCACCAGAACCAAGGTCCTGTAGCTGCTCTGGTCTGGGTTCCAAGCTTGCACTTCTTTCATAAATGGGAGATTACAAAAAGAGCTACCTTTGAACTGAGTAAACTTCACACAAACTCACAGACTATGAAGAAAGACAAGGATGAACATGTGAACATGTGAATTTTTTGAAAAATATATTTAGTATGGGGTCTACTGGGCCTCATTACACAGATGGGACTTGTAGTGATCCTTCTGCTTTCAGCTTCCCAAGCACTACGATTATAGGTATGTACCACTATGTCAAGTCTGAAGTGCCATCTCAGTGTGTACCCCCCCCCCGGGGGGGGTTGTGCAGCACAGCGCACTGGGGATCTAACCCCCAGCCTCTGCATCTGCCTAAGAAGGTGCTTCAATCCTCTGAGCTATTTGACTTGGCCAAACAACATGTGACTTAAAAGATTAAACTATTGCACTGGAAAGAAAACACTCTTATGGAAATACATGGTCTTTGTCTCTGTCTCTGTCTCTGTCTCTGTCTCTGTTTCCCTCTCTCCCTCTCTCCCCCCTCCTTCTTTCCTTCCTTCCCTCTATTATTACTATTCTATCTTTTCATTATTTTTGTGTTTCTACCACCTATTAGCTTGGCCCCCATTTTTAGGTAGCTTATTTTTAAATAGGCCCTCTTTTTATGCTCACGCCCCTTTCTCTTCTCACTTGCTCTCTTTCAACTTGTTCACTTTTTTATATGTCTAATTGTAAATTTTCTAATTTTCCAATTGTTTCTCTACTTTAATTTCCACTTTTTATTACTTAACCTTTTGTTTGTTGGTCAACACAGTTCCTATTACTTAGTGTCACTAATTTCCCTTACTCCTTAGAACAAACTTCTAAATTGGGGAGGGTGAGACAGATCAGTGTTCTAAAGCTTCTGTTTAAGTAAGCTCAGGCAAAGTTCAGGGACCATAGTTCAATCCCTAGCACCACATGTTGCTCCAAACCTGCCTGGGCTGAGCTGGCTTCAAAAAAGAGAAAGACAAATGGAAGAAAGAGAGAGAGAGAGAGAGAGAGAGAGAGAGAGAGAGAGAGAGAGAGAGAGAGAGA
>NW_004524657.1:11803418-11839978 GCF_000260255.1 Octodon degus
AGAGAGAGAGAGAGAGAGAGAGAGAGAGAGAGAGAGAGAGAGACAGAGAGAGACAGAGAGAGAGAGAGAGAGACAGAGAGAGACAGAGAGAGAGACAGAGACAGAGAGACAGAGAGAGAGAGAGAGACAGAGAGAGACAGAGATAGAGACAGAGACAGACAGAGACAGAGACAGAGAAAAGTTCTAAATCAATCTTAGCATTCTTCATAACATATTACTTTATTTTTCATGATCTATTTTATTTCCCTTTCATCTTAATGCTACCACACTAATACAATTTACTCTTATGAACACATAAGTAGCTAAATATATCTTACTGCAGGCTAATACTGTTTTAGAGTGAAAGGGAGTAAGTTACTCTATTGAGTAGATATTGACAATATATAACTATGATTTTTCTTAGTTTTTTTCTAAATAACTATAAATATCATACATGTGATTGAAGTTGGCAATGTATCAGTTATTATAGTGTTTCTTTGTCAAATTTACATTTCATGCTCTCATTATTACTGATTGAACTATTTTAGCCAAGGTGACATACCTACTGTAATCAATTGAACTAACTTATATTCCAATACCTAGATTGCCTGAGGGTTATAAATAATACTATAGTGCATTGAACTGGGTACTAAGACAAGCAGTCAGTCTTGTTTTTGGTGGAACCAGGGATTGAACTCAGGCCCTTGCACTTGCCTGGAAAGTGCTTATTCCACTGAGCCATCTCCCTGGCCCCAAGCAGTCAGTCTTAATAAAAAGAAGATACAGGGTCTTGGGACAGACTTAAATGCCAAAAGCCAGTTACATCTACAGGACATTTTCAAAGAGAAGTCGTTACCTAAGAAAACTTTGATATTAGTGATAAAACTACCTACCATAAGCAATGTATAAGCACAAAGGCAGAAACTCATAAACAAACAAACAAAATAAATAATAAGAAAACACAGAAGCAAATGTAATCCAAAACATTCAACTTACCCAAAATAAGCCCAGAGGACAATGAGGTGGAATAAATCAAAAGCCACCTACATGGATTTTCTGAAATGATAATACTAGAAGTAGCAAAGTAGATTAAGGACATTCTAGAGAAAACTAAAACACAAGTAATTATACAGACAATTAAAGAAATGATGATCATTATAATTGGAATGAGTAGTGAATCTAGGTTAGGTAGTGATAAATCTTGGTCACAAGTTTAAGAACATGGAAACCTTGAATGCTCAACACAGGAAATCTGGATCACATAAAACAGATTCACACAGAAATCTAGCATATTAAGAAAATCATTCTAGTGTAAGCACCTGCTGGCACAAACCCAGTCAGGTGTGGGGGACCACAGTTCAATCCCCAGCTCCCCATGTCTTACTAGACCCGCCCTTAAGGCAGCCTGAGCCAGCCAAAAAAAAAAAAAAAAGAAAAAAGAAAAAGAAAACATTCTATTCTATATGCAGCAGAGTCAACCAGCATGAATATATAATACCTGATGTGGAATATATGATTTTTGTTAGGGATCATCAAATAGATGACTTCTTCCAAACAGCACAGGATCATGAAAAGTCAATCCAATAGCTACTAGAGTATGAAATGCATAATAACATAAGATTAATTAGAATCAGTAAAAATGCAGAAGCTATCACAAAGAACATTAAAAAAATTCAAAGATGAAATAGCAGCAAGTTTTGTAAGTAAGAAAATATTTGACATACAAATAAATGAGGCATATACAACTCCAAATAGCCATTTTTAGAAAAATAATTATGCCAAGGCATATAATAATCAAGATTTTAGCAGTTTAACACTAAGCAGAACATTAAAGACAGGATGTGAGAATTTAGCTTACTGGTTCAGCACCTGTCTGGCAAGCATGAGAACCTAAGACTGACTCATGGTACAAAAACAAACTAACACAAAACAACAACAACAACAAAAAATCAAAAGCAAACTTTCTGAGAAAATAAACAAATAAAGGAAAGCTCATAAAAATCATAATAGAGTTCTCACCACAAATCCTCAACTCAAGGAAAGCATGAAATACTTAAAGCCCTAAAAAAAAAATAAAATCCAGCAGAGTCTGTTGTACCCTGAAAAATTATCTTTCAAAACTTATGGAGGAATAAAATATTTCCTTGATAGAAAGAACTGCTTAAGAATTTCATGACCACAAATCCAGCAATACAAAAAATATTGAAGGATATTCTAGAAAGAGAAAATGAAGACAATAATTGCAAGAATCCCAGTAGCGGGGGCCAGGGAGATGGCTCAGTGGAATAAGCTCTTCCCTGGCAAGTGTAAGGGCCTGAATTTGATCCCCGGTTCCGCCAAAAAAAAAAAAAAAATCCCAGTAGGTTGAATCAACCAGGTAAGGCAAGCAACTGAAAATAATGGAAATCAACAACAAGAAAGTAGTATGATGCAAGGATAAATCGTTACATCTGAATTCATCAATAAAGAGAAGCAATTTGGAACAATGGACAAGAAACAATATGCCACACTATTATTCACATTAGAAATGTATTTAACTCAAAACAAATTCTTAGACTTAAAGTAAAAAGGTGTAAAATAATAAGTTATGCAATAGAAACCCAGAAGAAAAGGAATAACTTCTATTTTCATGCAAAGTACTCTTCAAAACTAAGACTGATTAGAAGAAAGAAACAAGGTAATGACATTCTTCTTAATGGAACAATCCTGTAGGAAGAAATAACATCATAAATGTAATACATGCCAAGTAATGCACCCACTATATAAAACAGACACTAATGGCTATGAAAAATCAGATAAACTCTAATACAACTGTCACAGACTGGTTATCTAACGAAAAAATTAAAAAAATCAACATCAGGGATGAATAGAGCATTTAAACAAATGGACTTAGTAGATATGTACAGAGTATTCCACCCAAAATCAGAGAACATGTTTTCTTGAGCAGCACATGGGAATGTCTCCAAAATAGACCACATACTAGCTTGTAGAGCAAGCTTAAGTAAATACAAAGCAATTGAAATTATCCCATGTATATTTTCAGATCATAGTGCAATGAAATTGAAAATACATGCCAAAGAATCCTCAGACACTGTATACAAACAGAAATTAAATAATATACTCAGGAAAGTCAATGTGTTACATAGGAAATTAAAGAAGAAATCAGACAGTTTTATAATTGATTGATAGTGTCAATATACTATAATGAAACTTATGGGATACAATAAAAGCAGACCTACCTGGGAAATTATAGCAGTGAATTTTCACATTAGAAAAATGGTACAAGTTCAAATAAATAACCTACTGTTGAAGTTTAAGACTCTAGTAAAATAAGAACAAATTAAATCCAAGGTTGAGGGAAATAATGCAGTTCAGAGCAGAAAATAATGCAACTCAGACTAAGAAAACAATTCAAATAATCAATGAATAAGTGTTGGTTCTTTGAAAAATGAAATAAAATAAAGAAATCCCTAGCCATTCTTGTCAAAAGAGGAAAGAAAGGACCCCAAACAATTAAATTACAAATACAATGTGATATCACAACAGATCCTGCAGAAATCTAGAAGGCAATATAATATAGTTCTGGAAATTAGAGGAAATAAACAAAAGAAACACAGTGGTGCCTTGGTTCATGAATACTTTTGTTTGTGAACAATTTTTGTTGTTGTTTTTTTTTACTTTGATTTTTAAATTTTATTTTGTATAATACTTTTGAATCAGATGACAAACACAACCATATCAATCTTTCCTGCATGAATATGAAAAAGGACATCTATTCCAAAATGGCAGCACAAATGAAGTTTGTGAATTGAGGCACCCCTGTAAAAGGAATGTGAATAGAAAAGGAAGAATTTAAATTTAAATTGTCCTGATTTACTCATAGCATGATACTCCACAAAGAAAACCCATAAATCTCCATAAAAAGAATCCTAGCTTTAATAACTAAATTTACTAGCATGGCAGGATACAAAGCCAACACCCTGAAATCAGTGGCATTCCTGTACATGTATAACAAAGTCACTGAGAGAGTTAGGGTAACAATGTGCTTCCCAATAGAATCAAGATAAATGACCTACTTAAAAACCAGTCTGATGAAGAAATGAAAGACCTTTAAAATGAAAACTGCATTATTCTGGAAAAGATCAAAAAGAATCAGAAAAAAGATGTTCCTTCTTAAATGTAGTGAAAATGGTCATACTTTCAACTATGTAAAAGGCAAGAGAGTTCTATGATCTGAAGAGAAACCATGCAGATGCAATGCAATCCCAATCAAAATAGCAATAGCATAACTCAGGGAACTGGAGAAAACAATTTTGAAACTCATATGAAATCAGAAGTGACCTAGAATAGCAAAATGAATTATTTGAAAAAAAGCCAAGTTATCATAGTCTATGATTTGAAGTTATACTATAAGAACTACTGTGATTAAAAAATCAGATATTGGCCAAAAAAGAGACAATAGAGAACAGAATAGAATATGCAGAAACAATTCAAATAACATGCAATTACCTAATTTTTCACAAAGAGTATGAATACCTTCACTAAAAGATAGCTTCTCTAATAAATCATACTTCAGAAAACTAGTTTTCTGTATCCTGAAGATTAAGTTTAGACCCATATTTCCAATCATGCATTAAACTAGAATCAAATGGATCAAAGATCTAAATATTAAAAGCAACACTTAAGCTGTGGGACAACAGAATAAGTAAAAATCTTGAAGACATAAGTTTAGGTAAGTACTCATTTCGGTAGTACATATACTAAAATTGGAACGATACAGAGATGATTAACATGGCCCCTGAGCAAGGATGACACTCAAACTAGTGAAGTGTTCTGTATTTTTAGAAGGTTATACACTTAAAAAATAATAAGTTTAGGCAAGGACTTTATGAACAAAACTTCATTGCCCAAGAAAAACTACAAAGATCCAACAACTTCTATCACACAAATTGATATATTTTGCACAGGAAAGAAACTGCCCAAAATGATAAAGAGACAACTCACAGAACAGAAAATGTTTTTACAAACTACCACTTAGACAAGAGACTATTATCTAGATTATATAAAGAACTAAAAAGCAACTAACAAGAACCCCAAAATTTAAAGACCTAATGTGGAATGGACATCACTTCTCAGAATACAAGAAAATGTATGAAAAAATGTTCAGCATAACTGATCATTCAAGAGATGCAAATTAAAACACTGAGATTCCGTCTCACTCCAGAATGTGAGGCTATCATGAACCAAGCAACAAATAACAAATGCTGGCAGGTCTCTGCTGTTGGTAGGTGTAAATTGGTAAAACCACTATGGAAACATACAACTAGAGTTTCTATTTAATATGACCTATTCCTTCCTCAGAAACATACAACTAGAGTTTCTATTTAATATGACTATTTCTTCCCCTTCTTGGCATCTTCCATAGAAAGATAAAAGCACCATATACCACAGTGATATAAGCACACCCAAGTTTATAGCAGTGTAATTTATAATAGCTAAATCTTGGAAGCTTCCTATATGCTCATCAACAGATAAATGTGTAAAGAAAATGTGCTTTCTATGTACAATGGAGTACTAGTCTGTCAAATAGAAAGATAAACGTGAAACATTTTTAGGTTAATAGATGCATCTCAATATTATAATTTGAAGTGAAACAAATCAGACACAAGTTGAAATGCTACATTGTTTCTCTTGCGTGAGAAACCCAAAGAGTAAATAGGATCAAAATATAAGGTAAATATTGGGAAGTAGGAAGAGTGCACTCAAATGGGAAGGGGAAAAAAAGGATAGGGAATAAGAAAGGAAGGAAGGTAAAGGAATTATAAAAGTTAAAAGTTGAAGGAAAAATGGAAACAGCTTTTGTAAATAGGGAGAAAAAGAAAAGTCAAAGAAAACTGAAGGGAATGAGAAAAAGAAAAGAATTAAGTTGTAATTATATACAAGTACAAATTTCCTATAATGAATGTGATCATTATGTACGACAAACATGTATGAATAAAATGAATAAATAAATAACCTAAATGACAGTGACAAATGCCATAATAAAAAACTTTATTATTTAGAAAAGCAAGAAAATTCCTAGAAATATTTTTATTATATAAAATCAAGAAATTTTCTATTAGTCTACACATGAGATTACCAAAGTTAAATAAATCCAATAGAAGCAGGAAATAAGATTCAAATTTGAAACAAAACCACAAATCTTTTAAGATTTTATCCATGGGATATGATATATGATTTTATTTGTCTTCTCTAGAAATTAACTATAGGTTGATCTCCTACTTGCATCTGATATTGCTACTTACTTGTTGACCCAAGGTCAATTTGAGTTACATCCCCATGTAGCTACAATTAAAAGGTCAATAACCTTAGTCACTAAGTTCTTGCCTTAATATTGCAATCTTTCACTCCATTATTGATTTTTTTGGCTTTTTAAAATTTTCTCAGTTTTGCAAGTATTTGAAGACAATGATTGCATTGATCTAATAATTTCAAAACTACTTTCAATCTACCAGTATGTCCCATCCCATTGTAACCACTCGCAAGAGTAGGTTTTATCATTCTCATCATTATACAATAACCTTTATTAGACCTTTTCTTCCACCACCCCTCCCACAATTTAACACTAATGGTGCCATGGCTTTATGCATTATTATATCATGGCTGCAAACTAATTCACCTCTCACTGATCTACATGAATAACTTATTCCGTGTGTGTTTTATGCTCATTGTTGGCTCATTCTTTGGCTTTTGTGCTTTGTCTTGCCTTTCTCTTTCCATTCCCTTCTTTCCATCTCCTCTATTAAACCTGAAACACTTTGCTGCAGGAACTGCAAGGATCTCCATTCTGCATCATTCTATGGAAGAAGGGAAAAGCAAGAGAAAGCCATTAAACTCACAGCCATAGGGAATCGATTTACTCATTTAACTCCTTGAAATATTAGTAAAATTTTACTTAACCACCAAACATTAATCTTACCTCCCAAAAATTGGGAAGAAAACTTTCATTGTAATTGGGAGGTAACAATTTTAACATAGTGGACATATTATAAGAATAGCAGATATTTCAGATTGCTTTTAACTTGCAGAAAAAAAATCTCAATAAATTCCCAATTCTTGAAAAAAAGGAAAGTCAGAGTGCATGACAGATGGGTACACAAAATAGACTCTTATGGTGTGCCTCATTTATGGCATTTGGAAAATTGACTAATTGGGCTATAAATTAAATCGTCAGTAAAATTATGTGAAATGGAAATTCTAAGGAGCAAGCTTCAAGTAATCACTGTCACATCTAATATCATAATGAAATCATTGCAAGTAAAATTGGATCTTCCACAAACCTTCATTACTGATTTTTCTCATTAAATAGCATTTAATACCGATTTGCTATAATCATCATAGTTTCCTCTAATTAAATATCAAATCTTTAGGGAAATATAAATACCTTAAAATATGGTAATTTAAGAAGGGATTATTTTGTTATCTTAGGCATTGTGTTTCAATGTTTTATATTCTGAGTCTAAAGAAAATCTAAGTGTTATCTTAAGAAGATGTAAGGACATCTTCATGTAATAAAGAAAATTTCTATGCAAGAAAGAAATACAAATTATATCAACTATTCTTTCAAGCATACTATATTCAAATAACATTTTAAACCATTTCCTCCTTTGGTCATTCTCTCTTTGACAATATTAAACAATTTTTCTAACCCATCATTAATCATGCTGATTCAAATGTAAATACAAAGAATAAATACCATGTGTACATTTTATGTGATACTAAAAGTCATAATTGAAATTTTAAAAACACAGCCTAAAATACTATGTCTAGTACTGGCATTGTGTACTAAAATCCATATTTATTTGACTTAAGTTTGATATTTATATTTACATGAAAAATATTTAATGTTGGCTATACAGGCATAAATTTCTTTTTTTCCATAATTTTATTGAGAAATAAATAGCAATGATACATTTTCACATCAAATTGGTAGGACAGTTCCAACAATTAATACATTGCATACTGCCTTCCTAGTGGTTATTTGTTGCACACGATGCAGACATGATATCCTATTTACAAACACTATTAGAACAAATCCCTCTATTCCTTGAATTAAGAGAATGTAGCTATATATCTATCCTAATCATTGTGAATAAACAGATGCAAAATGGTCATTCATCTATATCCCCTTTTTTTGTTTAGTTCCACCATTTAAATATTATAGGTGTGTGAACTCAGCAAAAGATTCCAAAATAGTCTAGTAGTCCATAACAGCATAGGGTCTTCCACTTGACTAAAAATGTTAGAAGTTGTTGACCTGAGTCCCCTACAGCTCAACATAACAACATGGCTTTATTTCTTGTACTTCATTTTTATACTTTTCTGCTGGATTGCTAAGGCCAAGATAAAGCAAGAACTATGTAACAAGAATTGTAGCTTTTGGATCTGATGAGGTCAGTCAAATCCCTTCAGGATTTATCCTGAGACCCTGTACCTCAGATTGTAGATCCTTTGTCAGTGTCTGCAATGTGGATGAGTCACGGCCATTATTTGGCCAATGTGCTCTCAGTGAAAGCCTGAGAAAATATTTTCTCTTCATGTGACTTTCCTTAGGCACACTCTACATCATGGATCACTTTCCTCTTTGGCCCCATAACCTCCTTGATCAGATAATTTGGGACACAATTGAATTATATGATGTTACAGTACAAGTTCTCATATGTCCTGAGTCTTAATTGATCATGGAAGGCTAGGGCCAAGATGTTTGATTTACTTGCTGCCCTCCTTCTTCTCTAATTTTTGGTCTGCAAACTTAGGTTGTTAACCCTCCAGAAGAGAAGCTTATTGTTATTACCATATAACCTAGGCTGTTGAGCTTAACCTCATTATCTGTCTGAATATCAAACATCTTAGGTATAACATCAAGCAGGTATTTTTCACAAAGTATCGATATGTTGAACTTTAAGTCCCTACAGAATATGGCAAAAATTTAAAATATTAAAATATATTTTAAAATATGATTATATATGTTTAGACATAAGTCCAGAAATCTAACCATATACTGTATTGTTCCAGCAGCACTTCTTTTCCTGTCTCCTGCCTTCATTCACCACTGCCTTCCTTTCTAAACAATCATCTCCCCGAGAGACAGCACGACAACAACTGGCGTGTCATGAAAATCAGCACATATTCAGAAGACCAGAATAACAGGCACTCCAAACATGAACCTACCTTTACAAATTGCCATCTTCAGTGTAGTTGCTTAGTTCACAGGTGTCAGTAGATATAGTTAGTCAGAGTGAGAATCCTTCCAATTAACTGCTAGATTTGAAAATCTTCTGAAGATTTCCAGGATCATTGTCTTAACCATCTTCTACATATAACTGTATGGCTTGCCTCTTTCATGTTACCCAGCTCTTCACCTTATTCTCTCTTCATTGTCTAGTCCTAAAGTTATTGCTTCTTTTTTACTTGTGTTATACATTTCTATCTGTATTTCTTCTTTTGAGTTCTTATACTAGGGAAACTATATGGTATTTACAAATGTGTGTCTGGTTTATTTCACTTATGAGTATATCTTCAAGTGGCTTCCACTTCAATATGAAAGCTTCAAGTTTATCATTCTGATAGTTCAGCAATATTGTGTTGTATAAAAATACCACATCCTTTTCATCCATTCCTCATGTGATGTGAGTCTTGGTTCTTTCAAAGATTTGGCTATTACAGATTGTGTTCCTATAAACATAGGAACATATATGTCACTGTGATATGATGATTTCAGATCCTCCAGGAAATTCCCCATAAAGGAATAGCTGGTTTAAATGGGATTTCCAGTCCAAGTTTTCTCAGGAGTTTCCACATTGATTGATATAATGGTTGCAGCAGTCTGCATTCCCATCAGCAGTGGAGAAGTGTTCCTTTTTCCCACAGCCTCTCCAACATTTGTTGTTGGTTGATTTCTTTATGATAGCCATTCTTTCTGGGGTGAAATGATATTTCAGTGTTGTTTTAATTTGCATTTCATGGATGGCTATTGATGTGGAGTATTTTTTCATATATTTATTCACTTCTTTAATTTCATCTTCTCAGAAGTGTGTATTCATCTCAGATGTCCATTTCTGGATTGTGTCTTTAAATTTTGGGGCCCTAGTGTCTTTTAGTTCTTTATAAGTTCTAGAGAGCAGACTTTTGTATGAGTACTTATTTGTCAAGATTTTTTCCAAACTTGTGGGTTGTCTTTTCATTTTGTTGGTAATTTTGTTTGACATGCAAAAACCTGTCAATAAAAGGAGGTCCCAGTTGTTAATTCTTTCAACTGTTTCCCGTGTGATTTGATTTTTGTTCATGAAGTCTTTGCCTACCCCTATGTCTTCAAGAGTTCCTCCTACTTTCTCTTCCAGGAGATTTAGTGTTTCTGTCTTCATGTTTATATCTTTAATCCATTTTGACTTTAGCTTAGTGCATGGTGATAGACCTGGGTCAAGTTTTAGTTTTCAGAATGTAGAGAGCAATTTTTTCAGCACCATTTGTTAAAGAGGTTATCTTTCTTCCAGTGAGTATGTTTGGGTCCTTTGTCAAAGATAAGGTGGCTGAGTGTGTTCGTAGGGGCTTCAGCATCTTCTAATCTATTGAATTGATCCTCAGATCTATTTTGTTGCCAGTACCATGCTGATTTTATCACAGTAGCCTTTTAGTATAATTTCAAGACAGGAATTGTAGTGCTTCCTGCCTTATCTTCGTTGCTCAGGATTGCCTTTGTTATTCTAGGTTTTCTTCTGGTTCCAAATAAATTTTAGGAATGATTTCTCTAAGTATGTGAGGTATGTTGGTTGTAGATTCATTGGGATTCCATTAAATCCGTATAGCAATTTTGGGAGTATGGCCATCTTCATGATGTTAGTTCTTCCTATCCAGGAGCAGGGAATATATTTCTATTTTCTGAAATCCTCTATGATCTCTTTTTAAGAGTACTGTAATTTTCCTTGAAAAGGTCTTTGACATCTTTAGTTAGATGAATTCCAAGGTACTTCATTTACCACAGTGATATTGTTAAAGGTATTGTTTCCATAATTTCCCTCTCAGTGTATTTGTTATCTTTGTAGAGGAATGCTGTTGACTTTTGGGTACTTGACTTTGTATTGTGCTATGCTACTGAATTTCTGTATTAATTCTAGTCACTTTGTGGTGGATATTTTGGGTCTTCCAAGTAAAGTATCATGTCATGTGCACATAATGCACATTTAACTTCTTCTTTACCTATTCTTACTCCTTTTATTTATTTCTCTTGTCTAATGCCTCTAGCTAATGATTCCAGAACTATATTGAATAGGAGTGGTGATAAAGGAGTTCCTTATCTTGTACCAGATCTAAGAGTAAAGGATTTTAGATTTTCCCATTTTATAATTATGTTAGCCATTGTGTTTTCATGAATGGCTCTTACCAGATTGAAGTAGAGGCCGTGTATTCCAATTTTCTATAGGACTTTGAACATGAATGAATGTTGGACTTTGTCAAAAGCCTTTTCTGCATCAATTGCGATGATCATGTGGTTTTTAGTTTTGACTCTATTGATATACAGCACTAAATAGATTTTGGAATGTTGAACCATCCTTGCATCCCTGAGATGAATCCTACCTGGTCATGGTGTATGATCTTCTTGATGATTTGTTGTATTCTATTTGCTGGAATTTTATTGAGAATTTTTCCATCTATGTTCATGAAGGAGATTGGCCTGTAGTTCTCTTTTTTAGTTGCATTTTTCCCTGGTTTTCGTATCAGTATAATACTTGCCTCGAGGAAAGATTTTGGGAGAATTGCTTCCTTTTTAATTTAATTGAAGAGTTTGCGGAGTATAGGGACTACATCTTCTGTAAATTTCTTGTAGAATTCAACTGTGAATCCATCCAGACTTCAGCTTTTCTTTGTTAGTAGGTTTTTTATTACATCTCATATTTCATTGGCCATCATTGGGCTATTGAGAGTGGGTATATCTTTTTGATTCAGTTTTGGTAATTTGTACCTTTCTAGTATTCTGTCCATTTCATCTGTGTTCTATTCTGTGAGAGTAAAGAATCTCAAAGAAGCTATTAATAATCTTCTGAACTTCCACTGAGTCTGTGGTAATTACACACTTTTTATTCCTTAGTGCTTGTATTTGAATTTTTTCTTTCCTCATTTTGATGAGATTAGCTAGGGGCTTATTGATTTTCTTTAATATTTCAAAGAACCAGCCTTTTGTTTCATTAATTCATTGAACTGTTTTCTTCATCTCAGTTGAATTAACTTCTGCTCTAATCTTTATGATTTCTTCCCATCTTTGTCCTCTGTGTTTGATTTGCTCTTCCGTTTGTAGTTGTTGGAGGTGCTGCATTATGGTTTTTATTTGTTCCCTTTCTGCTTTCCTAATGTATGTGTTCATAGCAATAAAGTTCCCACTGAGAACTGCTTTCATCATATCCCATAAATTCCTATGGGTTGTGGATGAATTTTCATTGAATTGTAGATATTGTTGAATTTCTTGTTTAATTTCATCTGTGACCCATTGGTGGCTGAGTAGGGTGTTCTTTAATTTTCAGGTATTTAGGGTTTTTTTCTGGTTTATTTTGTCATTTGTTTCCAGTTTCATTGCACTGTGGTCAGATTATATGCATGGGATAATTTCTGTTTTCTTGCATATACTTAAGCATGACCTAAGGACCCGTATGTGGCCTATTTTTGAAAATGACCCATGTGCAGCTGAGAAAAAAGTATATTCAGCTGTGTTTGGGTGGAACACTCTTTATATGTCCACCAAGTCCATTTGTTTCAAGCTCTGGTTCAGTTCTGTTATTTCTTTGCTAAGTTTTTGTCTGTTTGACCTATCTTTTTGGGATAAGGGGGTGTTTAGATCTCCTGTTAAGATTGTGGTATTGTATCTTAGAGTTTTCATGTTCATTAAGATTTGCTTTATATAGGTGGGTGCTGCCATTTGGTGTATAAATATTTATCAGTGTTACCTCTTCCTCTTCAATTTTTCCCCTAATCAGTATATAGCAGCCTTCTTTATTTCGCTTGATCATTCTTGGATTGAAGTCGAGACTGTGTGAGAATAGGATTGCTACCCCTGCTTTTTTCTGAGGTGCTCGGGAATGTAGTATTGTTTTCTATCCTTTAACTTTCAGCCTATGAATGTCTTCATGAATTAAATGTTTTTCTTGTATACAGCATATTTTTGGATTTCATTTCCTAATCCACTGTGCTAGTCTATCTCTCTTAACTGGTTAATTGAGTCTATTTACATTGTTCCTTATAATTAAGACACATTGACTTATGATTGACATGTTATTTACCTTTTTTTTTACTCCATTCTCTCCTGTGTTTAATTGTTTGCCCCTTTTAATTGGTTGCTTCTGAACTCATTCGTGGAGTTCTGATTATTTTGGTCCCTCTCTAGAACATCTTTCAGAAGCCTATGTAGGGTTGGCTTTGTCATTATGAAATTCTTTAGTTGTTATTTGTCATGGAAGTATTTCACTTCTCCATCAAACCTGAGATAGAATTTTACAGGGTACAGTAGTCTGGGCTGGCATTTGTTTTCACTGAGAACTAGAAGTACTCTGCTCCATGCTCTTCTTGACTTCATGGTTTGTAAAGAGAAGTCAACTGTAATTCTGATGTATTTTCCTTTGAATGTGATCGTCTTCTGTTCTCTAGCAGCTTTCAGTATATTATTTTTGTGCTGGATTTATGGGATCTTGACTATTATATGTCTGGAATATTTCTGGTATTCCTTCTGCCCATATTTTTTTTTGATGTCATTTGTATTGACTCCTTTCTCATTGATACCTATTAGTCTTACATTGTTCATCTTTGCATCATCTTGCAAGTAATGAATTATTTTTCCTGCATCCTATTTGTTTTAAGAGATCTTTTCTTAAGTTTTCACTAGTTGCACCAGCATCTTCAAGATCTGAAACTCTGTCTTCACTTTCACTCAAACGGTTTTGCAAACTTGTGATTGAGATTTTAATTTCCTCTCTCTATATATATCTTTGACTCTGTTTCTCTCTATTTCTTTCCTGTATTGCTCATTCAAGAAATCTGTCATTTTTCTAATCTCCTCTATTTTCTTTTACCAATGTCTTCTTAAGAAGCAGTTTTTAATTCTTTTATTGCAGTTCTTTTTAGATTGGGTTTCCTCCCTTTGTTTCTGTATTTGATTCTTTACTTCAGGTTCTATGAGTTCAGAGAATACTTTTTTTTTCTGAAAATAATTCCACTCTGAGTTCTTCTATAACTTTCTGCTGCTGCTTATTTACTTTTGATGTTGTTTATTTTTATATTTCAGTTGATCTAGTGTTCTCTGCTCTTGTCTAGGTGGGCATTGAGTTTCCTCCATATGTTTCTTCCTTTGATTCTTCACTGCAGATGCTATTAATTCAGGAATTTCTCTTCTTATTTCCAATCTGAGTTCCTCTATAACTTTCTGCAGTTCTTCTTTATTTCAAGAGCTCTTGGTTCATTGATTTCAGCTGTGAGACTTCCAATTTGTTCTGTGTTAGTGTCCTCTGCACGTGTTATGGGTGGGCTTGGGGTCTGAGATTGCATTTTGCTCCTTCTCGTTGTCATTTTGTGTAGCACTGTTTTCTGACATTTGTTGTAGAGCTTGGTGCAGTTACAATCTTAGCACCTACTGAAATTCAGGTACAGATGTACAGTGTTTTAATTTATCCAGCTGTGCCTGGCTTGGGTCTGGCTGCTGTGGTCAGCTCCTTCCTACTGCTGGCCTTGGGAAAGAACCTGTTGTTGCCCTCTGGTAAGATGTTCTTCTCCTGGACTAGCTGGGTGGTTCTGTCCCCTACTCTCTGCAGGGTTTAACCTCAGGCCTTTATGTCAGGTCTGAGCTGGGTCTGAAGGGGACAAGGTGGAGTGGGGGGCAATGAAGCTCTCCCATACACTTACTGGGCCTGGGCTAGGGCTGGATCTGGGGGTCCTGAGAACATGGCAGAAGTTCTAACTCACTGGTCAGGAGTCGGGGGTACTGGGGAGTGGTTGGAGTGGATCTGAAGGGGGTGGAATAGGGTCTCATCCATGCTTCACCTGGGCTTAGACCGGACAGGTCCCCCCTGCGCAGGTTAGCGGGAAGCTCTCCCACACACTCACTGGGACTCCATAAATTTCAATACTTCTATACATACTCTTCTTAAAACAGTGACCTAATCTTGACACCTATTATGTGTGAAATTGCACTGTATCCTCTTATTTTGTACTACATTATAATTTTAATATCAAAAACTCCTTATGTTACAACCTGAACAAAAATTATCTTACTTTTATGAACCAATTTTTTAAGGAAGGGTCGTTAATGCCATTTTAATTATTACTAATTATTTTACTTTACAATTAAAATATTTTACTTTGTATTATTAAATATACCTCAGATAGAACCATAAGTGGGTGAAAATATCATTCTTTTCAAAATATTTTTACAGAATACCACTGTTGCTTTCTATTCTTCTCGTAATTTAAGATGTATAAACCGCAGAAACATTCAACAGCTTTTTCTATTTAGAAGGAAACTGGAGACTGGGCATGGTGGTGTGTGCCTATAATCCCAGGGCTTGGGAAGCTGAAAGCATGAGTCAGATCTGTGTAGTGAGACCCTGTAAACCCTGTACTAAATACAAGGAAAAATAAAGAAGATAAATAAATATATAAATGGAAACTGGTGGCCCTACTCCTAATACAATATATGACAATAATGAGTATAACGATACAGAGCTGAGAAAGCTGGGTGGCCCACACTTTAGGCAGATATCACTGGTTTCTACTTTGCACACTTTTTGTGCTATTTTTGAAGGAGAATATCCACTTGAATATCAAAAGATTTCATCGTCTTGTTGCCACTTGTTCTGATTCCTACCTTGTCAGCTTTTCTGGAAACTCCACTGATTTCTGTCAAGTCTACAGTAGGAAAAAAAAATCCTTAAGCAATGACTTTCTAAAAGACTAGCAAAATACCTGGCATCATTTCTTAGAGATGTTCAGGAACTCCCAAGTTACAATCAGATTTGTGAGACAAAGCATTTCACCTCAGTAGATGTTTTCTCCTTTGTAATCATTAACTTTTATTAATAGGAAATCAGTTAAGTTTTTCTAATACAGCAAATGTTTACTGGAAAGTTACTAGATAGGTAGAACTATGGCATTATTAAACAATATATGAAACAGTAAAGATGATCTCTGTACTTTAAAAATCATAGTCGATCATGTGATAAGTACAGTGCTGTGGTACCATATAAATAAAGTTTGAACTTTAACAGACATGATTACTTGCATCTTTCTTATTAATGAATATAGCTTGCATAAAAATAAGAACCGGGACTGGGGAGATGGCCCAGTAGAATAAGCACTTGCCTGGCAAGCACAAGGGTCTGAGTTCAATCCCTGGTTCCACAATAAATAAATAAATAAATAAATAAGAACCAAAACATGAAAATGTATAGAATTACAAAATTATCTAAATATACAATTTAGAGAATAATTGAAGAAAGGACTAGTTTGATTATAATTAATACTGTAAGAAAAGATAGATGCTGACTATAAAAACATTAAGTCCACTTTTTATAAATTACACAGAGAACAGAATATGAGTGAATCAAATAAATTGATTTTAAGCTTCAATATGCTTAAAAATGCGATGCTTAGGGTATCATACTGTTGGTCAAAGTAGGCAGAGAAACTCAACTCAGGTTCACAAGTCTTTAAGAAGATAAATATTTATCTCTATTTGAATAAAGACTTGAAAGACCACAGTTTGATTTTTAATTGAGTTAAGATATAAAATGTCAGATGCTGTGGACAGATTCACAGATACACAAACAACTTACCATAGAACATTGTGAGTTGGACCTTCGTGGCTGGGCCAAAGTCAATGAAGAAGAGAATTAGCGGAGAGGAAGCTCACTCAGCAAGAGGACTGGAAGGGAGCCATGAAAGAATTATGTACTATGTTGAGAATTTGTTTTATTTTTAAAATAATGAACAATAATGAAACCATGTTTGTAGTTCATTACCTGGATTTAAACAATTTTGATAAAAATTGACAAAGGCCAGACAAATGTATCACAGGTTAAATTCACCCACAAGCTTAAAGTAATGATTTGGAAAATATTAAGAAAGTAACACATTCAATGGTTAGGTTTAATGTCAGTCTTATAGGAAAATTTGATCTGATTCTTGTCCAATTTTGGTAACAAACAGGAGCATGGAAAGCATTAAGTTCCTGAACCCAGCCACCACTGCAGAACAAAGATCTATAAAGAATAGCTACAACATGGACAGACAAAGATAGCGTTAAGTTGCAGTTTTTCATTTTGTCTTCAGTGGCATAGGAATCAAGATACAACTCTAAACAATTTCATTATTATTCATTATTTTACAAATAAAACAAATTCCCAACATAGTATGTAATTATTTCATGGCTCCCTTCCAATCCTCTTGCTGAGCTTCTTCTCCACTAATTCTCTTCTTTATTGTTTGGCCCAGTCATGAAGACCCAACTTACAATGTTCTATTGTAAGTTATTTACGGATCTGTGAATCTGTCTATGGCATCTGACATTTTATATCTTAATTCAATTAAAAATCAAATTATGGTCCTTTGCATCTCTATTTATATTTTTATCTTCTTAAAGACCTGAGAAGCTGAGTTGAGTTTCTCTGCCTGCTTTAGCAGATTGTATGATATCCTAAGCATGGCATTTTTAAGCACATTGTAAATTAAAATCAGCTTATTCATTTCACTCACATTCTGTGAGCTTAATCAAAGAGTAAACTTACCTTCAGTTTCTGTTAGAGGCCCAGGGTCACCTGTAACATAAATATTTTATACTTATTTCCTAAGTAAAATACTTCAATCAATATGCCAGAAATAGATCAGTAGTACAACACTTATTTAGCAAGAACAAGGTCCTAAGTTTAAGTCCTAGCACCAAAAAAAAAGATAAAAGATAAAAGAAAAAAGAATTTACTCAATTCCTCTAATATTTTCATGAGAAAAAGGGTGATTGGTGTTTAGGCAGGAAAAGAAAGCAAAAACAACTTATGTTTAAATGTGATGATTCTGTGGTATAGGACAAGCCACTGGAGGATCAGAAAAGACTAAAAATTATAGCTTTTACATACTAATACAATAAAAGCTCGATTTTAAAAGAAGACTACATTCTTTGTTCCTGGAGGAATTAAAACAAAAGAATGTGAACTGCTTTGTTACAGAAAGGTAATTCATGTTTCAGACAAGGCTAAGAGTCTGTTTTTATAACAATTTGGGGGGCTTTACATTTCAATAAAATTCAAGAAATATTCTTTTGTTCTATAAAATGCCATGCACTACCTTTCTCTGTGATAAGCCTAACATACTTAGGAGTTTGTCTTATTCCAGACTCAATATTTAAGTTGTAAGATTTGAAGGTCAATCGAAATTTAAGGGAAAGAACTTCAAGGAATAGATTTGATGGAAGTAGTTTCCAGCTACCAACTTAAAAGTAAATAAAGTTAAGATATTTAACATATAAGCCACTACCTTTAGGGGAGGATATAAATATTTTTATGTTGAAGTATGAAAACTTGTGCAGTTAGATTACTGCAATCACTTCATGTAGTTTTGTGTGCACACTCTATGAAATGTAAGTGTTTTTTTCCATAATTTTATTGAGAAACAAATAGCAATGAGACATTTTCAAATCAAATTGGTAGGACAGTTTCAATAATTAACTCATTGCATACTCTCTTCATAGTGCTTATTTTCTGAACAAGATGCAGACATGATACCCTATTTACAAACACTAGTAGAACATATCCCTCTATTCATTAAGAGAATGTAACTATATATTTATCCTAACCATTTTGAATACACAGATACAAAATGGACATTCATCTGTATCCCTTTTTTTGTTTAGTTCCTTTATTTGAGTATTATAGTTGTGTTAACTCAGCAAAATATTCTAAAAGAGTCCAGTAGAAATTTAAGTTTAGAAGGGAGAAAATATTGTTAGAATAGGCAGGCAACCATGTTCATTTTGTGGAAGAGTCTTTGAATACAAGCAATGAGTCATACAAAGCCTAACCACGTCCATAATGATAGAGAAATTTTGCAGTTTAAACATCTACTTTGCATTTTCAGCATTTGCATGAAAACTTCCACTTTGCTTGCTGGATTGGGGCATGAGTAGGATGAGTAGAAAAGGAAGCCATTTTTTCACTCTATAGCAGCAATTACCTTTGGGGGATATTTGTATTACTTACAATGTGAACTATTATTATTATCCATAAAACAGCATTATGAGGTAACCGAAAAGCCTTTTGCAATATATACATCATTATAATTGTATCTAAAACATGGGGAGTTGATTTCATACTCGCACTATTGCTTTATAATGTAATTAAAATGGGGTAATTGATAGTTTCTCAGTATTGATTGGCATTTATTGTTGGTCTAACATGCACAAATACTTCGAGGCAGTCATTGATTTACCCATTTTAGAATCAAATAGTTTTCCTTTGAATTATTTATATGAAAAACATAATTTAAACACAGGAAATTTACAATGACAGTGAAAGAGCACACTACATGTACATAAGTAGTGTGTTTTAACACTGACCTGGCAGTGCCTCAAATTGATTTGTCTTTACACATGACCCTAGCAAAGATGTGTTATACATCACATCCACCAAAAGAGCCCAGGGGAATTTTCTAGGTGACTCTGGCACAAAGTTGAATGGACAAGTTAAAAAGACATGTTTATGAATAAAGGCTATATGTTAATCTGATTACTAACTAAACAATCCAACTCAAAAATTGTCTTGAGCACACATAGATTTCCCTGTCTAAACTAGGCACCAAGAGAACAAAAGGGAAATGAATGATTTTCTTAATTGGTAAACTTCTTAGCAAATAGGAAACATAATGAACTAATTTTATTAAGATGAGAAAGTCCATATAATCTCACTAAATTTCAGTTTTATGTATCCAAAAATTGTAATGTATGTAATAGAGCTATTTATCTCTTTTAATTACTTCATTAAAAATGAACTTGAAGAGCTAAACATTGGCCTGGGTATTAGATTACTCCAATCAAATTATTTTATAAAACAACAACTAATATACATTGAAAAATAAAAAGAAAATAAAATTTTATATTCTCCTATAAATGAAATTATGTCACAACATGAGGTTACATTAATTTCTTTACTCTTTCAATTGTACTTTCTTCCCCATGTATCCAAATTTGTAAAATTCAATATTGTACAAATTCTTGCCCCACTCATTACTACATTTCCAAATTTCCTTGGATTTTTAAGTTGCCCTTTCAGTAACAGAAAACTTCCAAGTGAGTTTAAGGTTTGACTCCACTGTCATTTACCATGCATAAAATAGATACAGAAACCAAATTGCACCACAGTGACTAAACCTATTATTAGTCATTGAAACATTATGCCAAGAGTACAAAGTTGACACGCAATTGCACCTGCAAGTGTCACCTGCAGGCTCAATTAGAGACATACTTATCTTTGCTTGGACAATACACGCCTACCACAAAATAGTGGGTTCATGGTTTTAGAACAGGAAAATGTACTTGGCCTTTTACAGCTTACCTGAAACACTCAGTGTTGGAATATATTCTTATACTCAGAACCTCTCTGTTGTCAGGTAACATTCAGTAAACTTTGTTAAAATGTATATCTCTGGCTTTCTTGACTTCTTTTACTTATTTAATTTACTTACCCACATAAAACTGAAGCATTCTGATTTCTATTGCTATGAGAATTGTTTTACCTAAGTGTTTGTGTTTTACAGAACTATATGTCATCCTTCAACAAAAGCTAATTAGTAATTACTAATGCTTACTCAACTGAAACTGAAGTTTTCTCAACATAATCTATTTTTGAAAATATATTTATTCCTGAGGCATTATTGTTATTTGAGGAGAGCCAAAGGAAGATAGTGTAAATAAATCTTGTTCTTATTTCATTATTATATTTTAACATGTTATCATTACTTTCATGAGTTGAACATATTTTTCTTGTTTCAGAAATGACATAAATTTGTTTGAAAACTGATGAATGATGTTCAGGAAAAACAATCCAACAGAGTGGTGAAATAAACAGTGTGTGGTGGCACATGCCAGTAGATCCTGCATTCTCAAGTGTTGAGTCTCAAGGGTCACAAGTTTGAGTCTTCCTGGGATAACTTAGTCACTTAGGGAGACTGTATCTAGAATATATATGGCTATGTGTCTGAAGGTGATGCTTTATGTAAAAGCTTTGGGTTTGATTCATAGTTCCAAAAGAGTAAAAGCAATAGCACCATACCCTTTAGATGAATCTCTAGGTAGGTCCCTTGGTTTTCTATTTTCAATTGGATGACGCATTTTATTGCTCTATAAAGAAACATGTTAACTTGTAGAAAACTGACAATGATATAAACAATTCTGTTTCACTTTTATTTTGTAAAATGTAAATGATGCATAGAATAACTTGACAGCTTATAAATTGTATTGTTTTAGAGTGATCCACTTTTTATATGAATTAACAATCCTCTTTAAGTGTCCATGAATATTTCCGTCTATATTTTTGAGCCATACTCATCACCTTCCTGTTAGTAAGGAAATTAAATCTGACACAATCTCAATTGGTACTTTTGCAAGAGTCACTTTTTAAAATATGTTTTGTTACAGTCATTTTTAATTTATAAAATTGCAGGAAAATAAGAACAAAAATTTCCAATTACTTCTCATTTAGTTCCTCTTTACATTAGTATTATGCATTTGTCATAGCTAATTAACCTTATTTAGAATGTTAACAAAATTCATATTAAAATGAATTATTAACAAAATTTATTCTTAATTCAAACTTTCTTAGTTTTCATCTGATGTTTACTTCCTGCTCCAGGATCTCACTCGAAGTACACAAGAGGTCCAACTTTCTTCTCGTTTTATACTTTTCTAGAATGTGATAATTTCTCATGCTTTCTGTGCCTATAATGACCTTGGTCATGTTGGAGAACACTAGTGATGTCTTTTGTAGAATGTGTCCTAACAGGTATTAGTCTGACATTTTTTTTTAAATTCTTATACTATGTAAAGTTTACTATAAGCAAGGGGTGAATGACATTTTCTTTCTTATATTTTTTTCTTTTATCAATTATTTCTTTTATGCAAAGCTTTGGAATTAGAAATAAATAAAATGTACTGAAAATAAATGCTGTGTGGCTTGATTGGTAAATAATGCACAAAATAGTTTCTTTCTTCCTCAAGGCAACGAGTCAGAAAGCAAGTATTTCAGTTTTAAAATCCTTCTACTTTGTTATTGCAATGTGGATTTTACCCACTCTGGAGGTGAACTCCCAGACCTAAGCCTTCATCCTAGGGGTGAGCTTCCTCAGCTGAGAAAGAGATGAGATCCCTGACGTTTGCAGTAGCTCAAGAACTCACTGGCAAGGTCACCTAGGGCTGACTGCTTGGGTGGGGGTAAGCCTTTCCGTTTACAGAGTAACATGTATGTATCAAGGGTCCAGTTTACAAATATAATGTGCAACTCTTATAAAGCCTTAGTGAGACTGCTGAGGGAGCCTGCATTGTTTTCCCTGCGTGGTGAATCCCTTCTTCCTCCATGGTCACGTTCGAAAGAAGTGAAAACCTCACATAAAGTCAGGTGTGCCTCACATCTTACAAGAATCTACTGGAACTATTTAATTTCCTCACACAAAGCTCGTCTAGTCTTTCCTCCATTTGTTACTTTATTCCAGTTTGTACTGTGGACACATGAATATTTATTTTGTACTCTGCCTTTGGGGAGCACAGCATCTTACTCTGCATGGCATCTTACTCTGCATGGCAAGCACAGCATCTTAAGTTCGATTCACAGTACAAGAGGGGAAAAATGATACTATATTATTTAATATATGAATCAAATCTTCCATTTTGACCTTCAAGAGCTCTTTCACTTCACATTTGTTACATTTTTCCTCTGCTAAACCCAAATCACCCATTATCATAACATTTCACTGGAGAATGTTATCAGAAACCATGTCCAGGCTTGGACTGAAGAATCACTTTTACTGTATGTTTTGCAAATTAAGTACTGAAAACTTTACTTGCATTTTATTGAAACCACAGGTAACTCAAAGATACATTTTATAATTTAAAAGAAAGAATAACATTACTATCAAGGGACAATTTTTTTTTAAACCAGGGATTGAACTCAGGCCCTTGTGCTTGCCAGGCAAGCGCTTATTCTACTGAGCCATCTCCCTGGCCCTCAAGGGACAAATTTGGAGAAAGAAAATTTTATAAGTCTCAGCCTACCTTCACTGAATTGGCACATATAATGTAATCTGTGAAGTTTAATCTCAGCTGCTTCTAATCTACTTCGACAAATTCCAGCTTCACAGCCATTACATATCCCTGCCTTCATAGATGCAATTGTAGTGCTTGATTTTGATCCCAGTGCCTGGTGCATGCTGAGCAAGAATTCTATTACTGAACCACACCCCTTGTCCTGGAAGTCATATTTTCTATAATTTGTCTTTGTTAATATCATTTGGGAGAGGGCTTTGTATAACAAGAATAAGAACTGGTAGTTTCTAATACTTTTAATGCATTAGCCCACAATTGTGCATAAGAATGTAAGAAAGATATCCAGCTTCTGTCTTGACAGATGCAAATTTTGCACTCAGTAGAATTTAATTACATGCTAGAATGAATATGTGTAAGAGCGTGAGAGAAAGTGGGCAGCCCAAACCACAAAGTGTAGGGAGTAAAATAACAGATAAGTAATAGGAAGTAAGAGACAGAACTTTATAAATGGAAAAGGGATCAAAAGATGAACACAGAAGGAAAAAGTGGCCAAAAAACTAACAACGATACACACAAGAATCACACTGAATTTTGGGATTCTTTATGTGTACTTAAGGTTTATTTTTTTATGTTTTCAATCTTTACTGTTTCATTAGTCCATGTTTCAAGTGCATAATGATTATATCCATACCTGCATAGAACACAGGTTCATTCTCCCTTCCCTCATTTCTTGGTCTCCTTCACTTTTTCAAAAGATCTCTCATTCTTCTTCCTGTTATCTATCTTACACTGTGTTCTTTTTTTATATTTTTGACTTCTTATAAGGACATACCATGCAATAGTTAAGCTTGCGTGCCTGCTTTAGTGTGCTTAGCAGTATGGTCTCAAGGAGCATCCTTTCTCCTCCCAGTGATCCTGGTGTATCACTCCTGTGTCAGAGTATGCTCTCTTCTGTTTGCATGCTACACTCCTTCCTATCCACTCGCCTGTTGGTGGATACACAGGAAGTTCACACAGAAGTCAGTATGGACAAATGGGATTGAACAGAGGACACAGTAGCAATCTCAGGCAAGTTGAGCTGCTTGATCTTTCATAGAGGAGCTAAAAGCAAACTCTGGAAGAAAAAGTTGTTTTTAAGTGGTGCTTGAAAAATTGGCTACTTATATGCAGAAAACTGAACCTAGATCTATATCTGTCATCATGCACTAACAAATAAAAGGGATCAAAGATGTAAATGTTAAAGCAACGACAATCTACTGGAAGATAAAGCATGATAGGACACTCTGAACAAAACTCAAGTATTTAAAATCCACTTGGGACTACAAATGTTTTGCATCTTATTTACAACATTTGCAAATTTGGAAGCATCTGTGTATTACTTAAGCAAATTTCTGACTTTTAATTCACACAAGTGGAGTGGAAAAGTTGAAGATTCCTCAAAATAATTTTTCCTTCCTTTTGTTTTCAGGGAAATTCAACACCAAGCAGTAGGTAAACAGTACAATAAATCATGCCACTATTTGCTAGTACGGATAGCAAATCTTTTAACAGTCTTTCTAACTTTTGTATAAAACTCATATAGATAAGAATCCACTGAAGTTTTCTTTAGAATGAAATGTAGATTTCAACAACTTGCTCCAAACACACATAATGCACTCCTGGGGTCCCAGGAGGAGCTATAGCTCCCATATAAAATCCATTTCTTGAGCAGTCATGTTTTCATTAGCCACTAAATAGCTCATCTTGTTGTGCTGGGTCTTGTGAAATTTAGAGGGACATCATATGCTTATCAACTCTCATTCTAGCTTTCCTGTTGTTCCAGAAGTATCTTTATGAGATAGATATAGATAGATAGATAGATAGATAGATAGATAGATAGATAGATAGATAGATAGATAGATTCAGGACAGTTTCTACAGGGTCTCACTACACATATCGGAATCATAATGATCCTCCTGTGTTCAGCCTCCCAAACTCTGGGATTACATGCATCTTCCACCACGCCTAGTCTCAGTCATCATCTCAGTGCACCCTGGGGACAGGGCTGGCAAGGCACACTGGGGGCTGAACCCTGGTCCTTGCACCTGCCTGAGCAGGCACATTAGTCTGCTAAGCTATCTCGCCAGCCCTTCAGGGTAATATTGATTGTAGAATCTTGGAGCTATACCTGGAGAATGAAATCTACATTTCAAAGTTTTTTCAAACTCTTTGGCCTAATTAGGCCACATACCAGTTAAAGAAAAAAAAATGATGTATCTTTCCCCAAACTGCAGCATTCCAACTATATTTTTCAATATAATTGACATTTAAAAATTCTACTTTTAAAGAACTTTAACAGTTCATAAGATTGCAGTTTAATTCAGGACATAAATATTTACAGCTACTTAGGTGTGTAAGGTAATTTGATTCAGAAGAAAAATATCTTATTGAAAATGCATTGCAATCTAGAGGTAATTCTGCCCGCACATGGACGGTAGTTTCCTGCCTGTATCATGAAGTGGTCTTTTCAAATCTTTGCTTGTGTCTGTCTTTGCTGTACACGTTCATTATTCCCAGACACTCTTTGAAAGTAAACAAACTAGGTCTACATTTAATAATGTGAAAAATTCTTCTGATGTACTTTTTATGTTTTTTTTTTCAGTAAATTTTACTGAACTTGCCATTTGTAACAAATATACTTGAATGTATTCCTCCTGGCCATATTTAAGGTCACTTGATGTTTGAACTTGCTTATTATTTCTAACATTCATACTCCTTTCTTATCATTGCCCAAGAGAAAAGTAAAATATATAAATGAAGCTATGTTATGACTGCTGAGACCTTAACTATATTCCCCAAGGAGCAGTGGGGCTGTGCTTTAGCTTATGTGCTGTCAGGTGAATCACTCAGGAAGGTGTTGTTTCAACTAGTAGATGCTTGATTGAAAGAATTTGATTAAATTGTCTATTTGCTATATTATCTTATAAAAATTAATGGGAAAAGTGAGTTTTCATTATCGTATATTTAAATAATTGCACTGATAAGTGGCCAAAATAGGAAAGCATAGCTAAACTAATAGTTTGTCTAAAGAGTAGAAAGCACTATAAAGCTAGAATTGTGCAAATAAAATATATCATCTTAGGGTACATTAATAGGATGCTAGATCTTTTAAAATATATCTAAAGTCAGCATTTCTATCCTCATTAATAATTTCCTTTCTATTGTCCCAGTTCTCTATTTAAAAGAATAGAAACTCAAGAATGAATTAAAACAATACACTAAGAGCAGAATAAATTTTCTCTCAGGAAATTACCAGCAGCATGAAGTAATTTTTTAATTCAGGGAACTGATCAATAGAACCTGTTTCATTATTTTAAAAAACTCATAGAGAATACCTTTTTAATTCTATGTGGGGACACTGATTCCAATTCTGAAGCCAGTGGAAATTCTATCTACAGCCTAATGGTACAGTGTGGCTACATTTTTGTTAAAATGGATGCTAGCCAAACAAAGCCAGTCAGAATGTCACAGATATTCTAAGATCCAGTGTTATGTTATTACTGCAGCTTTTAGTTTGAACTTTTCTTTAGTATAACTTTTCAGTTTACTCTTCAAAGATGTATGGCTTTAGGAAAGTTAAAAAATATAACTTAAAAGTCCTGAATAACTACCTCCTTGAGAGTTTAATTTTTTCTTTTAAGCTCTAAATGCTACTTTTAAGGGTTAGAGGATATACTTAAGTATTCATTTCAATATTTTTTACTCATAAATGATCAAAAGACAACAGATATTGTTACTTGAAAAGATATTGCATATTAGTCGATATTGTTACCTGATTGAAATAAAATTTATGTGTTTGGTTTAAAAGTTATAACTGTTACTATGAAGTTCCATATGGAATGTAAGTTATAAAGTTAATAATACTGTTTGGGGAAGTGTTTTTCTTTTTGCTCTTTCTTCATTTTATCTCATATTTTATTTTATTCTGAATTTGTCATAGTGAGAATTTAAAGACTTCAATTATGTAGTAAAATATATCTGGCAATTTCAGACAGCAAATAGACAGTAAGAAGGCATAAAGAAAAACAAATAAAAGTGTTTATCTGTCTTCATATTTGAAATTAGTTTGTGTAAATTAGAAATTGGCTTGAGCATAATTCATCTTATGTCTTTCTAAACCTGTACTATTGTCACCCAACATTGTATAAGAAGATTAAAGTCGAGGGCACACCTGTGTAAACAGGCTTCTGGAAAGTGCATGGTGGATTTGGTAAGCACATGCAGGCCTCCTTCCGAAATTTCACTAAGTTTATTGATATTTCAAAGTTTCTTTTGTTGCATGAAGGATTGCCTTTTCTCTGTCATTATGGTAGAGTACGAAGACCATAAGTTTTAGTAAAATGCAAGCTATATTTCTGAGTCTATTGTTTAGCATTTTAAAATGTGGGATGTTTGTATACACTTCTTTAAGGCATAATAATCTCTTTCTAAAATAAGGTCACCAGTACTTTTCTACAAGAAGGTTATAAAATTAAATACCATGATGTTGATGAAGTACACAACCCATAGGAATTGCTCAAAAATGCCAACTGTTTTCTTTGAATCCCTTAAATGTATAAATTAATGATGAAATTTTGAGTCATATTTCTTCTTGAAGAATATTTGGTCTAAGACAACTTTCTCCAATTGAGCACTTACACAGCATTTCTCCTATCAGGTATATAGTGACCTGAATTTCACAGTATATCTCTGTAACATAGGATCATCATAATTGCTACTAGTGTGCCTTTTAAAATTGGTTCTCAGGGCTGGGGAGTAAGCTCAGTAGAATAAGCACTTGCCTGGCAAGTGCAAGGGCCTGAGTTTAATCCCCAGTTCTGCCAAAAATATTAAAAAATAAAAAACAATTGTTTATCAGCTGATTTTAATCTATAAAAGTATTATAAGTCTGAGTTGGAAAACTTTATTTCCAAATCATAGACTAAAGTAGTTTTAGAACTATGTTCTGGAATTCACACTGATTCTGAGCTTTCTGTATGATGCACTTTGGCCACAAAGACATTAACAAGCGTGGCACAAGAGTGGCTATTAATTATCAACTGGATTCCATTAAGAAATACATAGTACATTACTATAGCTTAGATTTGAGATGGTCAAGGAGGATTGATAAATTTGCTTTGGGAGATGCGAAGGGGTTTAGTAATGCCCACCTTGAACCTTTCAGGGCAGGTTATGAAGTTGCAACCTTGGGGACAATAAGTGACCTCTCCATGCTTTATCTCTGGCCTGTTCTCCCTCTCTGCCTCCACAACATGGATATGATAGACTGAATTTTTTTGTTCTGCAATACTCTCTTCTATGCTGCTTCAGCCTTGCAGCGAATGGACCATGGACTCAATCCTCTAAACTGCAAGCCAACTTAAGTCTCACTTTGTTTAAATTGTGGGACCTGGTGTTAGGATGCAGTGACCAGAAACCTGACTAGTATGACTCTGGGAATTGTAGGTGGTCTATTATGAGTCACTGATATATCTTCTTTTATTATCTAGGTAAGGTTGATATTCATTATTTTTAAGATTCATGAGCCAGAGCCACAAAATGTAACTCATTAAATAGTTTGATTTACAACATATAATCTCCTTTTGCTTTCAGGCATTGTGGCTTTACATAATCAGTGTTCAATTCTAGGTGAAATATGAATTGAATTGCTTGTAATTCTGTAGCCTTTTACATGTTTAGAAAAATCAATAAGACTTTATATAGCTATACTGTATAATCTCTTTTCTGCATCTTAGGCCAATATAAAAATTACAAATCATAGTTAGATTTTATTTATGTAAAAGTAAAAATGTAGTGAAAGAAATATGCTTTATTTTAGTATTAAATAAAAATAAAAGTTACAGAAGTCTTTCTGTAAGAAGTTTTGGAATTCTGTAGACATTTTTCCATTCAATGATATTAATTGACTCAATATAAAATATTTTAATGAAAAATTATTTGAATTGAATTTTATAAATGAAATTTCATAATAAGAGATAACATATCTGAGAGTAAAACTAATGAAATTTGTTTAAAGTATTAAAATGGCAGGATTATATATCATAATGCATAGAAATATAAATACAAGTGTTCTCTCTTGATCTTTCATGCGTGCACTGCTTTAATGATTTATTTTGGTGCAATTGGATAATATCTTCTTTTTATGTGGGCTCCTTTGAAATAAGTGGCAATAAAATTTTATAGCACCTTCTACTGACATGTTTGATTTATCTTCCTTGTTTTCTATCCATTTTTCTTTTGAAACTATATCAATTAATAGAAAGGATATCACTGTTAAGCAATCCTAACAATAGGTTCCATTCAATACATTTGACTTGATAATTCAAGGGAATTAAGAGATGAAGTAATATGTAACTGCATCTCCCAGTAGAGCACTACAAATATCTGAATACTTTATACAGTAGAAACTTCTTACAAGATGATTTTCAGAATACATTTCAACACCTGTATACGTTTCTCTAGTTATGTAGACAAGAGTAACTGAGAAAGTCTGACAAATACATTTGGAATAAAGCTCACTTGTTTGCTTGAACAAATTATGATCAAGTCTCATTTCCCTTAATTTTCCATATTTTACCAATCTTCCCACTTTTCCTTGCAATGAACAGTAAGAAGAAATTAAGTTTGAGTCATATTTCCTTTTATGAACAACTTCAACTCTGCTTTGCTTTCTTCATCAAGATCAATACTTATCCACTTCTCCAGGTTGATCTGTTGCCTCAATTTGCACCATTATAAAAAATTACAGCAAGTTGTTTGGCTTAAACAACAACAATAGAAACAACTTTGTTTCTCAAAGTTTTGGAGGTTTAGCAGTTCAAGATCAAAGAGACTGTAAGATCTATTGTCTGGTAAGGTCGTGCCTCCTGGCTTACAGATAGGCAAGATCTTCTGTCTTCCTGGGATCTTAGCGAACACCAATCCCATCTAGAGGTTGATTACTTATCAATAACACCACATCTTTAGTAGCATCACACTTTGTATGAGGACTGTAACATGTAGTTTAGTGTTAACAAGAATTTGCTTTATAGTTGTAGTCCACTCAATTTGGGAGAAATTTATATTCAACTCTCCGTATGGTTATATTTCAACTACACCGCTTTATTTGGGTTCTATCATTTACTTACTGGATATCTAGGAAAGCATCAACATTTACACTGGCATATTTAAATAAGAAAAATATATGTTTTGTGTGACTTAGAACTGTCACTCTTTAGTAGTTCTACTCATTAAGTAGTTGTTTCCTCTGTTCAAACAGTCACCTTCTAGGAGCAGGTAACTGGTGGGACATCAGGAATGATAGATCTCATACACAGTTACTGGGCTAGTGGAGAAGCTGCGAGCCTCATTGAGAGAATAAACAGAGATCTTATTAATGGTCATGAGGAATATCGGAATGGGTTTATTATCACAATGAATGCTAGAATTTGGTTGTGATTGTCAAGTTTTGTTAATGTCTTACAATACATTATAAAATATTGTAGAAAAGGTTTTGATGGCTGTTTGTGGGCAAGATATATGGATTTCATGATATTTCTATTCTATGCCACTAAAAATGTTAACCCAGTCCAACTTATAAGTGGAGCTATGGATATGTACATAAATATATATGCAAAGTGGTACAAAGAATTTCTTTTTCTTTTTTAAAATTTTTTTGAAAATAACACAAAAGAATCTTGACTCCATGGCTTTGGCAGGATGATCAAAAAGAATAAACAGTTGTTCAATGGATCCAGTAGGTGTGCCTCTCCCTAGAAACCATATGTCACAACGCTATCCCCAGAGTGGTGGTATTTACATGTGTAACTTTTCACAAGTAATTGGGCATAAGACTGGAACCCTCCTGAACAGAGTTAGTGCCCTTGTAAGAAGAAGACAGAGGTGTTTCATGCAAACATCCAAAGAAAGTAGGCAGTTTTCAAAACCAGAAAACAAATATAACCAGAAACCAACAATGAGGTCAACTTCATTTCAGGTTTACCTCAGTCTTCTAGCTCCAAGAACTGTGAAATATATGTTTTTGTATTTTATAAGCCTTCTAGATTATGGTATTTTGATAGAAATATTTTTGACTGAATAAGAGAAGTTGGGACATCATTGGGTTTTCAGAAGTGATTGTTTTATGTTTGTTTATCAAACTATGTTTAATGAAATTTTAAACAATGTCACTGTAACCTTCTTAAAATTCTGTGTGGAAGACACTAATCATCATGCCTCCCACAAACTAGCTACTTAACAAAGTTAAATTTTACTGGGCATTTATTGACATCATAACTATTACCATTTTATATATGCAGTATGTTTCTTTTTCATTTTATCCACTACACAATTTCTAGGAAATTTTTCTAATACTGACTCGATTAAATTATTACAGTGACTTGAAGATGTTCTGAATATTATGAAAAATCCTTTGCAGGGTCCGTTGATCAGATAACTTTTTTCTGTGGATTCTAATCTTATCTGCTCTCCCAGTCACTTACTTTGGTCCATTCCCATCCCCTCTATAGGTTTCTCTTTAGTTTTTCTTTACCAATAACTTTTATACAGAATTTTCTCTTTCTAGGCTCAATTTGAAATTATTTTTGGTCTCAGAAACTTTATCCCTTACCATTAATATCCTTTTAGGGGCAATATAATTGTTCCCTCTGATGAGTTGTGATTCCTATGTTAATAAACACTGACATTTTGCTACAGGGAGATGATTTTGTCTTGTCAAACATTCTATTGCACTTCCACTTATGGAAGAGATTAAATAAAGAAACAAATGCAATTCCCCCAGTTTTGTTGCATATATCATATGCCCTAGAGGACAGCTGAAACCCACTAAGAGTCTAATTTTTCACATTAGCCTATGATAAGAAATGGTAGAAGAACTTATATCTTTCACTGATAAATTGCTGTTATCATTTAAACTGTTTCAGGGTTGAAGAATCCTTTTTATCCCATGCTTGAGTCAAGTCCCATCCCTAAGGTTTTAGCAACTGTTCATAGAAAATAAATGATAAACTTAATCTAAGCATTCAACAAATATGCAATTTTGTCTTTTTGTTAAAGGGAAGCTGAAAGAATGAATGGACACATTGTGAGAAAATCATATGTATGTTGAGCAATTGGGGATAAAAGGATATACAAATTGTATAGAGAAAAAAATTGTAGAGCACATTGTGCAGGATGAAGTGGCAAAATACAAAACAGACAACAACAATGGCAAAATTTCAGTGAACAAAACGTAGGAAAGTGATCATTCAGTGAACCCTTTTGATAGTGGTTGTTAAAACTCACCAACTGCTTTCCACTTTCTACTCCCAACTACAAACATTTAACACACAGTTACAAAGGTTCCATGTGTTCTGCTAGACAAGCAGAGACTATGTACAACAGGCGTTCTGTGGGAAAAGAAGTGGAATGAGAAAAAAAAATTACAGATTCGTTCAGTAAAACATTCATTACTAATTTGCTCAAGATGAATCTTTTCACACTGAACTCAACTATGATACTTGGTAACAGTTGACAATTCTGAGATGTGCCATGAAAATATTTAATTCATATAAACATTGAAGAAGTTCCACAGACACACGATCATAATAATCAAAAACGAAAACCTATATCCTCTCAGTAACCAAAAGCAGAACTCAAATAGTTTGGTAAAGAATTTTTGATGGTTCAAGTATTAATTTTCAATGGTCTCATTACAAGTTTGAACTATCAGAGACAATTCCTATATTCAAGCAACATGCTATTTGTCACCCTCATTACTGAATTGTAAGCAACTGTGTGGGACTTCTATGACCAAACATATTCCTTCTTAGTCTTGGGACATAAATCAGATGAACTGCCCATGTCTTGCACATGTCATTCCAAAAGAACATAACAGCTTCCAAAATAGTTAATGACTCAAAATACTAGCTCAGAACTACTATAAATTTATTCCTCTCAGATTGCTTTGAATAATGCAATTTGTTCAGAAAAATTAGTAAAGAATTATATGACTCCCATAGAAATATAAAGTCTACAACAATGGGAAGCATCACATCAAATTCTTAAAACAAGTGTGATTAAGTTTTAAGCATGAAAATCTACAACACTAGTATAGCTGATAGACCAGGTTCACATGATTTGATAGTAAGAGATCACAGTATGTAATTAAATCAATATCACAACCCCCTAAAAAAAGGAAACTTGGCAAAAATCTAAGACAAACATACATTTGGTATTGCTACTTAGAGGAAACAAGTTTTGTGGGGTTTTCCTTAAATTTCTGTGAATTTAGAAATGCGTACCAATAAAATTGTGAAGCATGTTTTTCAAATCATAGTTAAAGAACACTCAGAGAAAAAAGATTAATTTGGAGGTAGAGTCATTCATGAAGTTAAACCAAAGTTAATTAGAGTAGTATCTACATATATTAAAAAGTATCTCACAGATTTTTGTCATGATAATATTGTATTAAAATTTAAGAACATAAACTGTCATTCAAACACCATTCACATATTTCCATCTTGTGAACAAATAATTTGGAATACTACGTTACAGAAACCTCTAGATTTTGAGTTTGGCCTGAGGAAATATACACTGAAAAAGTTTCATTTTGAAACTCAGATGCACCATATCTATAACCAATGTCTTAATTACTTTTCTCTCAGTTGAGATAAAATACCAGATACCCAAATTTAAAGGAAGAAATATCTATGTTAGCTTGCAGTTTGTAGAGGTTTCATTTTGTAAGTGGTCAGCTCATGAGAGAGGCATTACAGAAGAAAAACGTTCATGGCAAAGCAGGGCAAGCAGAAGCCAGAAAGCAGCAATCAATCAGCAAGTGACAAAGGCCAACAGCAGTCCTCTGTCTGTTATCTGGGCAGGTAGCACGCACACCCCCTGTCATAGCATTGCACCATTAATTGAACCCAGTATCACATCTTTGATCCCAGCATCAGACACCCTAGATCCAACCACTTCTGAAAAGGCCCACCTAGGACCATAGGAGGCTTTGGGGAGACATCTAGACAAAATCTGTAGCATCCAATAAAATTGGTAGAGGGAATTAAAGCAGGAAAAAGCAAATTCAAAAAGAATGGTGCAAGGATAACTTTAATACTGAGAGCTAAGACTACAGCTTCTTAAAGCCAACTCCCTCCTTTTTTATAAAAAATATCCTCCAGATTTTTATTGACAGTTAGCATGACTAAAGAACCCAGGCCTTCAAGATCCTCAAAAGTAACTACAGGATGGTTTTCCTAAATCTTCACATTTAATGATAGACTAAGCATTATCAGATAGCCCAAAGAAATGTGTTCTAGATAGTTTAGCAATTCTTCAATGCTCATCCTTGTGGATACTATAGTTAATTTATTCAGAAAGTGTTTCCTGAACTAGTGGAACAGCGTCCTCCTGGCAAGTACAAGGTTGTGAGTTCTATTCCTGGTATAAAAACAAAACAAAAGAGAAGCATATCCTCTACAAGGTGCTATGAAACTATAATTTGTTCACATTAATTAAGTCTCCCATACTGGATATTTTATATTTCCGTATTGTGGCCTTCATTGTTTCAAAAGTTATTATCATTGTTATTAGTAGTAAAAAATAGCAGTATTTTATAGTATTGCCTCTCTTTATTTGATGATTTTCCTTGTTATTCACAACTGTTCCATTTCCATCGCTGGATATAAACCTTTAGTTTGGGATTTATCTTCCTTAAAACTTCATTTAGTTAACTTTGGTAATGCCTTTGTGATAGTGGAAACCCAACATACTTAATCAGAATAAATTACAACATATAATATCCCTTTTATTCCAACAATTGACAAGTGCCTACACTAACAATGAACCTGTCCTCAACTTTCACTACTAATGCAGAAAAATTAAACAACCAAAATTCATTATTTTTTAATCCAAAATTGAGTGTTTATCTTTATTACACTAATCCTACTTTATTCATACTGTCAGTTCCTATGGATCAAAAATTATAATGCAGTTTCTCAGTAGTATAGGAAGTCCACATGTAAGTACATGTTCAAAGTTGATATTTTATTGAGAAAATATAGATCATAAGATTATAATAACCAAAAGAATTGCATTGTAATGGGGAGTTCTTGATTGTTTTAAAGAAGGTAGCATCTCAGGTGATCACTTAATTCCTAAGACATATTGAATAAACAGTAGTACATGTAGGGTATCTTTTTCTCTCTTATTTTTGTTAGTGGTACCAGGGATTGAACCAATAAGGCAGCTTTTTCATATAGTTTCTAATTATTTGTGCCCTTTGTAATTTTCACAATAATCCTGTAAACTAGATGCTATTACTATTTCATGATGTTAAGGACAAGTCTAAGTAACTAGTCTAAAATCACATTATCATGATAAAGGATGAGTGGTAAAAAGCAGGGAGATAGATCTCTAACAAATGGGAAAGAGGTCTAGAAGTGGAGGGAAAAGGGGGAAGGGGAGTAAACAGAATTGAAATGTTTTTCACCTGATGGGCATCATGGCACAGTCCCATCATGCCAGAACTCACTAGGGTGAGGCAGAAGGACAGCTTTGAGTTTGAGATCAGCCTGAGGTGCATCATGAGTTCTAGCCCAGCTTGAAACACAGAACAAGACACTATCTCTTAAAAAGTGTTCTTTATACATGTACCAACAACTTACAATAAATGTAATGAGTGTGCACTGCAAAGAAGTACTATTTTTTATTTTAAAGAGAGTAAGAGAATAAAAATAATGATACAAAAAGAATTTCAAAACAAAAGAATAGGAAATAAAAATAATTAATATTTTGCATATTGTTATCTTCAAAGTATTTTCTCAAATTACAAGATATAGTTATTACTGTGCTAGGTATTAATTTGGTACCCAAACCACTGTGCAAAATGTACAATTATATAACAAAATCTATAATTATATAAATTGGGAGCTTATATTCAGAGTGCTTTCCCTTGGTAGAGTATTTTACTCTCTGGTGGGGATACTTAAGAATAGTGGATAAAACAAGGATAACAGAAGAAAGTAGAAGCAAAGATGGTGGAAGGGATGACCACACTTTGGGAGACTTGAGAAGGCAGAAGACACAGAATGAGGGAGCAAGCAAGGAATGACCTGAAATGGGCTTCTGGGATTGGAGGTTGAGAATGGTATTGAGGGCCTGACATTCATCCCAGCCATTTAGAAAAGAGAAGGACAAAAGCGGGTCAGAGAGACAGGGGGAGGGAGGG
>NW_004524657.1:11840078-11877762 GCF_000260255.1 Octodon degus
AGAGAGAGAGAGAGAGAGAGACAGAGAGAGAGAGACAGAGAGAGAGAGAGAGAGAGAGAGACAGAGAGAGAGAGAGAGAGAGAGACAGAGACAGACAGAGACAGAGACAGAGACAGGACAGAGAGACAGAGAAGAGAGAGAGACAGACAGACAGACAGACAGACAGACAGATAGAAAGACAGACAAACAGAGAAGAAGGGAGGGAGGGAGAGAGAGACAGAGATAGAGAGACAGAGATAGAGAGAAACAGAGATACCAATGCAGTTTCTAGTTGCATCCATTTATCTACAAAACTTGAATTTATTTTATTAATAGTTGAGTAATACGCCACTGTGTAAAAATAACATGTCTTATTTATCTATTCCTGATGGGCATTTGGGTTGTTTCCAAGAATTAGCTATGACAAATTGTGCTGCTATAAACATGAGTGAACATATATCACTGTGTTATGAGCCTGGAAGCTTTTTAATCTATATTTTAGATACTTCAGGAAGACTAGTGCTATTCAAGTTATTATTATTTTCTGGATGGAGGATTTACAATTTATGTTTTTGAAAAACTTGTCCATTTATATATTTTCAACATATTGTCACAAATTTTGTCCAGATATTACCACATTTAGCCTTTTGTATCTGTTAAATCTTTTTCCCCCACTTTTATTGGTGTGTATCCACAATACCTAATGATTATATTTACTTCAGGAAATTTGTACCTACACATTTCAACTCTCTCCCCATAATCTTTAGTTTTCAAGTATGTGACTCATTTATTTATCTTCTAAGATCAGCTAATTATTAAATATACCGATTAAAAAACAGACTGATAGGTCACAGTGTATACAATGCATTAAAGACAATTGTACTAGGTGAGGGCTCACATTTAGATGTGTTGTCTACATGTAGTGCAATGCCTTGCTTTTCTTTTTTATCCTATTTTCTATATTGGACTTTGTAATACATACAGAGTGTGCCAAAAATGTACACATATTTCACAAAAACAAAAATAGTATTACATTTGTTCAACAAATGGTATTATCCATGTTTGGGAGACTCTAGAAAATGGGACATTCTCTAGGATCTCTCTTTCATCACAGAAAAAACCAATACACTGCTTACCCTTGGAGAAGAATTTGAACATGCATGTGTGGCAATCTCAATGGCAAAGGTTATTACTCAAGTAGCACTTTGGTGCACTGTCAATGGCTGGAAGCTAATAGCTCCCATGTTGAATACCTCTTATAATTGTAGAGGCCAGGAGAATTTGTATTAGTCTCAAGAAATCTAAAAATATCTAGTATTCAAAAGTACGTATACTTTTCTTTTTGGAATTTGAATATATTTTTCATTTTCTGTCTGTCTGTGTGTCTGTCTGTCTGTCTCTCTCTCTCTCTCTCTCTCTCTCTCTCTCTCTCTCTCTCTCTCTCCTCCCTCTGTCTTTCTCTCCCCATCACCCCTCTCTCTTTCTCACTTAATATGCATTTTTGTACCAATGACCCATTTATCCTTCTTTATGGCAGAATAGTGCTCAATTTTTTTTTATCTAATCCTCTGTTGATGGACACTTAGACCGTTTCCAAGATGTAGCTATTATGAATTGTGCTGTTGCTGACATGAGAATTTATACATCACTGAGCTATGATGTCTTTAACAATTTAGGGAAAATACTAGAAGTGAAATAGTTGAGTGAAAGGTAAAACACTTGAAGACACAGGTGATGATTCTGCGACTGTATGAAAATCTGCCAAGTCATCATGGTGGCGATCAAACATTGTGTGGGCCCAAAACAACATCATGTCACTCAAAGAATAATTTCCTTCTCTTCCTGGCTTGACCTTAGTTTCCTGTGTCTTTTTCACATGCAGGCCAACAATCAATTTCCCCCTTCAGCTCTTGACACCTCACCTTAACCACCCATGTAAAAACTCCATCCCTAGCCTGACCTAATAAACACCCAGTTCCCCTGACTCCTCCCCAGAGGGTTCTTGTGTTCTCCTGCAGTTCTCCCCTGCCCATGGTCAAGGTTTCTTTTACCTCTATCTCATCTCTCATTTGTGCCAAAGGAAACACCTTAAAATAGATGCAGGTGAAGACCTTCTGAACAAAATCCCTGATGCATAAGAAATGATCCAAGAATTAACTAGATCACACTGAATTACAATTTTCACAGCAAAAAGAACCACTGACAAGAATGATGAGACAACCTACAGAATTTGATAAACAAAATTTGCCAGCTACCACTTTCCTATAACAAAAAAAAAAATAGTGTCTAGAATATGTAGAGAACGCAAATGGATCCCAAAATTTAAAATCCCAATTAAATATGTATCTGAAATGAATAGATACTTCTTAGATGAAGAAATACCAAAGACCAATAAATAAATGAACATGTGTTCAAATCTCAGGCCATTCAAGAAATGCAAGTGGAAGCAATGCCAAGAATCCATTTTGTTCCAGAAAGAATGGCTGTCATCAAGAAATCAATGAATAACAAATGCTGGTAGAACTGTGGGGAGCAAGGAAAATTAGCCACTGTTGGTGAGATGGTAAAATGATACAACTTCTATGGAGACCATGGTGATTCCTCAAAAGACTGTCAATATCCATTGAAATAATTTCTCTGATTTCAAAATTCAGTTTCAAGGGCTTTTTCTACTTGTTTTTAGCTCTACTTGTTTTTAGTTGTACTTAATCTTTTAGTTCTGTTTTCAGCAAACCTACTTGTTAATCTTAATTGAATTTTATCATTTAAAAAATGTACTCACCAAGCACCTAGTTTAACTGATTTTAAAAATTTCATTGACTCCAAATCTGGTCTTTATCATTTTCTGCTTTGCATTTAATATGATTTTTTGTAAATATTTAAGTTGAAGTTAAGGAATTTATCTGAGAAGATTAAAGTGTTTATTGCTATGAAATTTTCATTAAACAAATTTTGGATTCTTCCATAAATTTATATCATACTTTTTTATTTAATTTTCATTTAAAATACATCTAAGATGTTCTAATATTTCTTTTCTCTGAGTTATTTAGAAGTGCAGTTTATAATTTCTAAATAAGTTATGATTTTACTGATTTCTTTTGTGATTGATTTCTGGTCAATAACATTCCATTGTGATTAAAAATATACCAGTATAATGTGGAAACTAATTTACTAAGACAGATTTGGTGGCCTAGAGTAAAACCTGTATTTCTAAACGTTATAAGGACATGTGAAAGAAATATATATTCTGCTCATATTGTGTAGACTGCTTTGTAAATGTCAGTTTGATCAATGTGTTTGATAGTGTTCCTGTCTTCTATATTTTTACTGATTTTCTGTCTTCTGATTCTGTCATTCACGGAGTTTGGATATGGAAAATGGCAATGGAATAATTTACGGCGTTTTTTCTTCAGTTCTACATCTATGCATCTATATTTACTCCGGGTACTTTAGAACTCATAAGGTCAGAAATGTTTACCACTTCCCTTTTCTTTAGTGCTGAGAATTGAACCCCAGGATCTCCCATGCATTTTTTAATATACTTTTGAGTAATCAATCTCTACCTTTCACTCTAGTAATGTTATGTGCTGGGAAATATTCTTTGTCTGTCATAAGACACCTGTTCTAGGCTCCTTTATGTTAATAACAAATTGAAATTCCTTTCCTTATTAATTAATTAATATTTTATTTATTTCATTTCATTTTTTTATGTTTCATACAGCAAATCATCATCACTTCTACATAATGCATACCACCTACTGTATACCAGTGATACACACCCACTTTTTGCTTTTCACTCAATCTGCACAACTTCCCTTTTGATTCTTACAGGTGGATAATAACTATGTAAGTAGCAAAGCTATAAATTATTACTTTACTATTTGATTTTGTTCTAGCTCTTCTTCTTTCTCCTGTTTTTTTTCTTTATGAAGATGTAAGAACATTTTCTATTTCATTTTGAAATTCCAATTGTCCTATTTTGATATTTAACTGATATAATAATCCATTGTTATTCACATAGGACTTGATTCATGACTCATGTCAATGGAGGCCTAAAACCAGAGATAATACCGAATGCTTTATTTAATATTATTTTTCCTCTACATATTTACTTATTTTTTTTTGTTTTTTGCTTTTAAAAATTTCATTTAATTTGAATTTTTAAAATTTCAAATCAAGATATGTAATTAACAGTGGTTGTTACATTTCATACTGTTATCTTTAAAGTAGTTGTTCAAATTACCAGATATAGATATGTGAAAGTATCAAGTAATTAGGCATTAACTGTTTCAATAAACCAATACAAATCAGTAGTACAATTATATTAGCTATTATATATATACATATATAATATATATATATATATATTAGTTATTATATATATATTGCCCTTTTATTCTCTCATTTTTCCTTTCCTTCACTGTAGTCATTGTTTTCTTCTGAGCAGTTTCTTTCTCTTTCACAATATCTATTGTGGCTTGTGGATTTTACTTACTCTTTCAGTTTCTTTCTCTTTTTTCACATCAAAAATGATCCTTTATCTATACTTTCGCAAAGTTAGTAACACATGGCACAAGGTTGCCTAGTGACTAATAGCTGACCTTAGCCAGACAGGACATTTATTTCAGGACTGAGCTAATTTGTTTGCTTTAGGCACTGAGGTCTAGTCCCGCCTACAAATATTTGATCAATTGTCTAGTTTGCATGGCTCCCAACATATCCCCCTTTTTTAGTTTTGTTTTGTTAGAGGTAGGTGTTCCATTGCAGTTAGAGAAGATCTATTTGGAGGTTTTTAAAGGGCCTTTTCATACTTGATGCCAGTCCAAAGAATGTAGGTACTTGAGTTCAGCAAAATAACCCAACATAGATGTTTGATATTCAGAAAGATGATAATGTTAAGCTTAATTGCCTCTGTTATAGGGTAATAATATCATTAAGCATCTCTTCTGGATGTTTATCAACTAAAGTTTGCAGACCAAAAATTAGAGAGATAGATGGGATAAAAGGATAGCCATATTTTGCCCATAGCCCTTCACGGTCAGTGAGGACTTAAGACATAAGTGAACCTCAGTTGTGACATCCTGTAACCCAGTAGTGTCCCAAATTTTCTGATCAAGGAGATTATGGTGCCACAGAGCAAAGTGATCGATGATGTATAGTGTGCCTAAGGAGAGTCACATGGGGAGAAAAAATTCTCTCAGGCTTTCACAGAGAGCAAATTGGTTAAGCAATATCCTTGACACAATCAGATGGCTGACATTGACAAAAAATCTACAAGGTGCCATACATGGTTCAAGGATAGATCCTGAGGATATTTGATTGACCTTGTCAGATAGCAAAAGTTGCATTTTTAGTTATATAGATCTTGCTTTAACTTGGTCTTCATCATCCAGAAGAAAAGTATATACACAAGGTATAAAAAGTAATGCCATGTCAATATGCTGAGCTGTAAAGGCTCAAGTCAACAACTTCAGACAATTGCCAGTTGTGCTGATAACTCACTACTACTATGGACTATTGGACCATATTTAGTTATTATATAAATAAAGTTTCAAATTAGTCCCAGTAAGATCTTAACAACACTATCAATAAAATAGACCAATTATAACTATGTATTAATTTATTTTAAAATTAGGAAAATTCATTTGATTTCTAGAATCTTTCATTTAGCATTTTCAGATTATGTGGACCTTGTGAACCATAAATCATGCAAAGAAAATTCATGGACAAGGGAAGACTCCTGACATCACCAATGGTTTTGGAGCATTCTTGGAGGAATATGTTCTCTCTACAGATACACGGATTGCTCTGATATATATATATATATATATATTCTTTATGATCTATAATAGAGCTTGTACTAAGTGTTTCAAGTATTTTCCTATATAATAATTATTGCAAAACTTACTGTCTTAGAATTGTGAACTAACATATGTTTCCCTATTCCAAATATGTATGTTAAAGCACTAATTCTTCTTTAGAATGTGACTGGATTTGGAAAAGGAACTTTTAAAGCACTAATCAGGAGATGATAAAGTCAGACTTATGTGTTTCCCTGGTATTCTCAGGTAGAGATTTGGAAGATGTTTGCAGAAGCACAGCCATGTGACGAAAAGCAAGGAAGACCACTTGCAAATCAAGGAGAGAGTCTTCACAGGAAACCAGCCAACACTATAGACTTATTGGACTTTCAGCATCCACAAATGTAATAGAACAAGTTTTTATTTTATTTTAATGTATTTGGTACAGGATCTCACTATGCAGCTTGGGCTTGTAGTGATCCTCTTGTTTTCAGCCTCTACAGCACTTGGATTACAGTCACGCAACACCACACCCAGACTCGCTGGCCAGCTCAGCACACCTGGGGCTGGGGCTGGCACAGCATGTGCTATTGGAGATCAAATCCTAGTCTCAGTGCTTACCTAAGCAGGCACTTAGTCCACTGCCTTATCTTGCAAGCCCCAAATTTCTATTTTATGTTATCCTTTTCATGTTATCTAGTTATAGCAGCCCCAGGAAAGCAACACACTTACATATATTGACAGAGTACTTTTGTAGATGACTTTGTTTTCTGTGTTTTCTTGTCTGTGGTCATTGACTCAGGTGGTGAATGGCACCAATTTTGAAATGGAAAGTCAACTACACCTTTCCTGTGTCTGGTGTTTCAGTCATCTTCCTTTTTGTTTTTCTATGTTGTTAATTTTTTTAAATTACTACTTATTTCATCCTAATTTTCTTTGGAGCATGACAGGTAGCTTTTCCAGATATAAAACCTAAGCCATTAGGTTTCTTAAGCACCAGACACAGAACTGGATTAGCAGCACTTGTGTCACAATTTATTAGTCAAGTAAAGTAGTAACTTAGCTCAGATGCAAGGGCCAGGTGATAGGCCCAACATCTTGATAGGTGAAGTGATAGTATAAAGAGAAAAGAAACAGAAAACGTTTGTATTTTATGCTTTATTACATAACTGCTTTTTTACATAATTTTTTTATAAATTCTGAAATCCTATTGCTAATTTCTGTAACAGACTCAGGGAAAAGTTTATGTTGTTAGGCCAAAAGTTAATACAGAACTTTAATTTTTTTAGAATTATTACTACCTAAATAACAGTGCATGCTGTTCATGTTGTAGTGGATTAGCCTAGAATTCTAAAATGTTTTAAACTCACCTCCTGTCTGTTCTATAATATATACTTAGTTGTATGTACTTCCATGTATTTCTTTTTGATGTAAGGCCTAGTTTACATTTTTTATTTTTTTTTTTTGCAGGACCTTACAATAATAATGAATTGTAATTTTCACCCATCTTCACAGTGGTCATGAGTTCCTAATAACTACAAACATTTAAAAATGTAGTTGCTCAGTGTCACATTTCACAAAATAAGTATTCATTTCTGAAAACTTTAAAGGAGGATTTTTATCAAAATGCTGTATACAAATATATTCTGTTGGGGTGTGGAAGCTATGTGGGGAAGGAGTTAGTAATTTAAATTTGAAGAGAATCATGAGAGTCTGCCAAGATTCCAGAAGGCCTAGGAGGCCAGGTAGTGTTCCCCTGACAGGCATTCTGTGTGAGTGTGAAGTCACAGTGCCCTGCAGAGCCCACAAATTTGGAGAATGTAGGTGTGTGAGGAAAACTGCAAGGGGGGAGCAAAGCCTGGCCATCAGTGAAGTCATGGGAGCTACCAGGACCAGAATGCTAAGGTTTCTCGCTTGCTTTGCTACTGTTAGTCTGCCATGAACTGTTTCTTCAACACAATACTTGCTGGCCACACCGTCCTTCATGGGAGCCAGCTGACTATGGACTGGATCTTCAGAAAACTATGAGCCAAATAAATCTTTTCTCCCATAACTTTGGCTCTTAGATATTTTGTCTAAGGAGAAAAGTAACTCAAACACAGTCCTACATTAGCATAGATATGACAGCCATTGATTAACACCCCTCAGTAGGACTTGGTGGGAGTGGAGAGAAAATAGGCCTAGTTGCGACTTATTCCCTTTACTATGTTTGATAGATGCCTGTAATACAGGACACACAAAGAAGTACTGACTCAGCCACATAGAGGGACTTTAAAATGCATTTATCTCTTTTGTTTTGTATTTTTCCCTTTCTTTTGCTGTTTATTTTTCTTCTATTTTTCCTATTTTTTCTTTTCTTTTACTGTTATTTAATTCTATTAACTTTTTATTCTTTCATTAGATTTTTCTATCTTACTTTTCTTTCCCATTCTTGCCTTAATTTGTTTTCCAAAATTACCATTTTTTAGTCCTTTTTCCCAAACTTTCCATGTTATTATTACTATTAAGCATTATTAATGCTTACTTATTTATTTGAATTTATTATGTTATATTTCTCAATATTTTTCTACTGTCAGCACTAATACAGTAGTGGCATTTAGGAGGTATTTACTATATGTTACCATTTAGTTTGTCTTTTTTATCTTTATTATTATTTTAGATAATTTTCTTATTCTTAAGGATGGTATAATTATAGATTTTGCTGCTTTTATAATATGTTACTGTGTATTTTGCCCTTGACTCTATTGTTTTGCTAATTTTTGCTATCTCCAGTGCTGATATTGTTGCTGCTGTTAGTTGGATTTTTACTATATTTGAATATATGGCTTGTCTTTATGTCATCACCATCTTTATGGTTGGTTTGTCCTTCTCTCTGTGATGAAGGTTATCAAGGCTCAAAAGAAAATTCAACACTGGTAAGACACACTATTACACTGGTAATACTACACTATGTGTTGGTATTACTCAAAATACATTGAATAAAGATAAAAATATGCCTAAGCCCTAGTAGACACCCAAGGAAGACACAGTAATGAGTTTTCCTTACCTAGCTCATCATCTACCTGCAACAGGAAACAGTATATATATGAGAAAAAAATATATCCAAGTCCTTAAATTTCCAAAAGCTAATCTCACAGGTACTGTGGGAGAGGAATTCATTGGTGAAGAGGTAAAACAATATTCAGAATATTTTAAGAACTTTAAGAACAAATACATGAACCAAAATCTTAAGATATTTAGCATGCTTTAAAAGGATAATAAACTAATTTTAATCATTAAAATCAATTCTAAAATAAATGATAACAAGTTCTTACAGACAAGATGTGCAAATTCTTCTTGTCTTTGACAGAGTTAAAAAAAAAAAGTGATGAAAGTAGGTAAGAAGAAAATTTTTCAGTATTGCTACAAGTTCTGAAAAGCACCATCCTCTTATTACCAATGGTGATGAAATGGGGTTTGACAGGAGAAATGAAACTTTTAGCCTCTGCTATAAAGCAACATAACGCTGCCATATTACTAAACCTTTCCTCACAGAAAGTCAGTTCCTGGAGTCTATACAAGTCCCTAATGTCCTGATGGAGGGATTGAAACAAAGGCACATATTTTGGGGCATTTGTTAATTTCATCCCCCACAGCACTTCTGCCTAATAGTCTGAAATTTTATAGGGCAGATTTTTGGTACCTTGGGCTTTTAGGGCCAAGTAGGGCAGAAGCAATGTTAGACCAGGATGCTGAGATGGCCTTGCTATGTAGTCTCAGGTACAAAGTGGCTACGTCAGAACCCAGGCTGAAGACCTGCAGAGAAAGTTCTCTCCATCTTGACCTTTTCCTTACACTTTAAAACACCAAACCAAGACTTAAATTTAATGGATATAGAATGTACAAGATAAATTAATGTGAGAAAATCTCAAAGATGTTGGTTTAGGCAAGAAATTCTTATATAATCGGTAAAAGCATAAATCACAGAACAAAGATGCTGAGATGACTTTGTGAAATAAAATTCTCTTTTTCTAAAATAATGTTAAGATAATTTAATTGTGAAAAAAATTGTAAAATACATACTCAATGAACAACATGGTGCCAGGTTATATAAAGCAATCTTTTTTCCCCCATGATTTTATTGAGAAACAAATAGCAATGAGACAGTTTCAAACCTAATTGGTAGGACAGTTTCAATAATTAATACATTGCATACATTCTTCCTAGTGGTTAATTGCTGTACAAGATGCAGACTTGATATCCTATTTACAAACACCTTAAGAACAAATCCCTCTATTTATTAAGAGAATGTAACTGTGTAACTATCTTAACCATTTTGAACACACAGATACAAAAAGAACTTTCATCTCTATCCCCTTTTTTTGTTTAGTTCTGTTATTTGAATATGATAGGTGTGTTAATTCAGCAAAATATTCTAAAAGAGCTCAGTAGCCCATAATAGTATTGGGTCTTCCACTTCACTGACAATGTCAGAAATTGTTGTCCTGAGTCCCCCACAGCTCAACATAACAGCATGGCTTTACTTCATATACTTCGTTTTTATACTTTTCTGCTGGATGGTTAAAACCAAGATAAAGCAAGACCTATGCAACAAGAGCTGTAGTTTTTGGGTCTGATAAGGTCAGTGAAATCCCCTCAGGATTTATCCTGAGATCCTGCACGTCAGATTGTAGAACCTTTGTCAGTGTCAGCCATGTAGATAAGTATATATAAAGCAATCCTATAGTACTATAAATGTAATGAAATATTAAAAGCCAAGTTAAAAAAATGGGTAAAAGATTTCAATGGATATTCATTCAAAGATAATTGTCAAATAAGCGCATGGAAAGAGGTTTGATTTTTAATCCTTAAGCAATTTCACATGAAAACTTTGGATATCTTTGAAGTCTTACTTGAAAATATTAAAGTAGGTAAAATTTATAAGCACAATGGAGTGGAACTGCAGACATCACTAATGTGATTATAATGTTGTAACTTTACTGGCAAGTTATGTAGCAATGTCTAGAGTTAGACAAATAGCTTCTATCATAGTTCCAATATTCCACTCTGAAATACATACCCAGTAGAAATGAAAACATATCAAAACTCAAAGACCTGCACTTTCATCAACTTTGTATATAATCCCCAGTAATGTCTATCTAGAGGAAAATAAATTAAAAAGTTTCAATGCATCTGTTTAATGGATACTACATATTAATAACATGTATGCTACTGATAGATTCTGTGAGTGAACGAATACAGAGAGGAGTGACTATGTAGTGTCTGAGTCTATTTCTGTGCCATTTTGCAAAAGGTAGAGATCAAGAAAATGAAAGAGAAGAGTAGCTGGCATTATGATTGAGGATGAGACACTATTAGCCTCCAAGGTCAAGGGACAATTCTGCAGTAATCTCAGTGTTCAACATCCTGATCTGTGATAGGTGTATATTTATATACCTGAAAAATTCATAGAATTATGCAATTTTAAAGAGATGGACATTTTTGGTTTAACATACACCTCCACACAATTAATTTTAAGAAATAACTATATTGAGTAAGAAGTTGATATAATCTTGTTTGATGTGACTAGGTGAGAAAATGCGGACATATTTTTCTTTCACTTTATTTTAATAGTCTATTAAAAATTCTTATTCTGACACTCCAAAAATGTGTTGAAAGAAAAATACTAAATATTCTACATATAAAATTCATGCAATGAAGATATAGCAGTGCTTAGAAGAAACGGCATAGCTTAAAAAACACATGTATTGGCCAGCAAGATAGATCAGTGGACTAAGCACCTGATTAGGCAAACACAAGGACCAGGGTTCCATCTCCACAGCCACATGCCATGCTGGTCCCACCCCCATGGCTCATTGAGCCAGAGACTAAGTCCAGGCGTGGTGGAGAATGCCTGCAATCTCAGCTCTTGGGAGGCTAAAAACAGAATCACTAGGAGTCCTAGCTGCATAGAGAAACACTGTACTAAACACATAAAGAAAAATACAATGCACATCTAGAGAATGGATAATGAACTAACTATCTGTTAAGATAATTCAACCAGTGTAGCAAAAATATCTCAAGGAAACAGAAGTAAATGCATAATATTCACATGACCATCAATCCAAAATTCACATGAGAGAAAGATCAAAAACATAAAATTTGGTTTGGGAACAGAAAAGTGGTTAAGGTAAAAATAGCAATGTACAAGTTAAGTATAGGCATTTGTGGACACAACACATACTACACTGAAAATATAATGTCAATGAAATTTCATTTTTTAACATTGGTCCACTGTCTTCTCTAGTAATTTCTTTTTTTTTTCTGAACTGGGAATTGAACTCAGGCCCTTGTGCTTGCCAGGCAAGCACTTATTCCACTGAGCTATCTCCCCAGTCCCAAAAGTTTGGAAGGATTTTTTTTTTCTTTTTGGCCTGCTCAGATGCCTTCAGGACAGGTCTGGTAAGGCATCAGGATCTGGGGATAGAAACACAGAATTCTAAACCAGACTGCTTTGCTTAAGCAGTCACTTAAACAACTGAGCTAATGGGCAGGCTCCATTCTCTAATAAATTTTATCAATCTAAATTGTTTTGATAATTTTCTATAAGAATTATAGTACTGCAGCCAACATGAAAACTCAGTGGACTAAAACGCTTACTTATCAAGCTTAGGCAAGAGCAGGGACTGCCGCAGTTTGATCCCCAGCACCACATGCTGGGGCACATGTGAGCCAGCCAGCCAGAGCCTGGATGTGGTGGCGAAAACCTGTAATTCCAGTGCTGGGAGGCTGAAAGCAGGAGAATCACTATGAGACTGAGCTCTGTAGTGAGACAACCAAATGCATTAAAACAACCTATAACAACCAAATACATTATATATACATATATATCCAATATAATTAAAAAATAGGAAACTTTTTCAGCCTAGATTTTCTCTGGCCAAATTCAAAATCATTTCCTTCCTTTACTTCCGTCTTTAGTTGCAATGATCTGCTTTCTGTCATTTTTGCATTTCTAGGATTTCTTAGAAGCTGGGCATGGTAGCATGGGCCTGTAGTCCCAGCTATTCATGAGGCTGAGGTGGGAGGGTCGCTTGAGTCCTGAAGTTCTGGGCTGCAGTGCACTATGTCAATCAAGTGTCTGCACCAAGTTTGGCATTAATATGATGACATCCCTGGAATGGGGGACCACCAGGTTACCTAAGGAGAGGTGAACCAGCCCACGTTGGAAATGGAGCAGGACAAAAACTCCCGTGCTAATCAGTAGAGTGTCTTAGAAATAAAATCATACAGAAATATGCATTTGCATTTGATTTTGATTAATGTAATATTTTCAAAATTAATATAGTTTAATGTATAATAATATTGAATATGTTTTGATTGCTGAGTAGGGCTCTTCAGTATGGACAGATGAAAATTATTTCTTTACAAAAATTGATGCAATAAATGCAGCTAGAAACATTTTACATGTACATTTGACTGTGTGTTCTTTGTATTGTTTCCTCCTGGATCTGAAGTACAACGGACTTACTATATATTTTTTGAATGAATGATATTTTTTTCCTAAAATGGTATAGAGGAGAGATTGGGGCAAAGTATTTCTTAGAAAAGCAAAAAGAGCTTGCTGAATCTCTCAGTGACATTGCATTTCCTTTGGTGAAGTGCTTAAAACCTCAGTTAAACCTCCACTTGTCAAAGGAGAAAAATAGTGAGTCCTTGTCTTGAATGTTTTGAGGATTTATGACATAACACTGCATACAAAAGTTTCTCTGCTCATTTAGCAAACATATTGAAACTTAAGCAGAAAAAATTATTTCATATTTTATATCAGCTTACATCCGTTTCTGTTACCCGATCAAACATTGTTAAAATAGAACTTAAAGAAATAAACCTAATATTTTTCTAATGCTACGTAATAATATCAGAAATTCAAAATAGTACATCCTGAAGCTGAGTCAGGAACTATATGGTGATATTGTTTTTACAATTGAAATAATACTTTAAGTTTCTAAAAATATTTTGGCTACTCCCAAACCTTGGCTTTTTACTGTGACCTGGAGGCCGTGCTGTATGTAGAGTAAGCTGACCACTGCAGGCCTCAGGGCTTCTCTATTACTGTGGAAACGAAGTGATCCTGGGAAGCATGTTAGTTAGATATATGGCACAACTGCATTTAATTGAATTTGCATACTTATCTTCCAGACAGTTGAAATGTCAAAAAATTTCTACATTAATTTATGTTTTTTTTTTTTTTTTTTTGCTACAATGGTATACTGGAATTTCATTTTAGATCCCAATAATCTTCATTTTGCATCGTAAAGAATAGCAAATTGGAAGAGACATGGAAATAAAAAAAAATGCCATTTAACAGTCATTTGGACTGCCTGGTGGTTGGACAACACTACTTTGAGAATATGAAAAGTACAATGGATGAAAACTAACCCAGTGCAAATACAACTTTGCTTCAGTAGAAGTGAGGATAGAAATAACAAAACAGTAAAAGCTTAAAAATATATCTTGGATTAAAAAGTACTAAAACCTTGAGAATTTCGGCAGACTGCAGAATTCAGTATCTTACTAAATTGAATTTAAGTAAATAAGTATGCTTAGAAGCAAGCAGTATGACTTCATTCATAGTAGAAGTTTTAAGTTCTAAATTTCCTACATCAGTATTTCTTAAGTATTATCTTTGTATTAGAGTTATATTGGAAATGCCAAGAAATAATTGAACACTTAAAGAACTACACATTTCAGATATCAACTGAGGTATTAGGTTAATTTGGTTTGGAAAGGGACATGGATATCTGTAATTTTTAAACCTTCCCAATTGAGGTACAGTTGATGATAAAATCACAGTGTTTAGTGTAGATTAGATTTAGAGAAAGCATGCTTTGGCATTCCTAAATCGTTTTTGTCTCATCATCAGTTCCTATAAAACTCATAATGGTCATAAAAATTTTGTAGTGCTGTGCAGTAGTGATTCAGCCTGTAATGAAATTGGAGCTCAGAGTCAACAATGAACCTGAAAACAACAACCATTAAGTTGCAAAACAGGATTAACATTGAAATTCCATACATTTACCTCCTTGGTATTAACTAGCCTCTTAAATCTTGCTTTTTAGTTGTAATTGACTAAGTGAATAAAAATAAGTTATACTAAGATTTCCTTTGTCTTTTCTAATGTCATATTTAAGAAAAAACCTATGTCAAAACCAAAACGTGAAAAATAACAACAAAGTAGGAATGATCAATAGAGTTTCTTAAAATGTTCTATTTAATATTATATATAAAGACATAAAAGAATCAAATAATGATCAAAGGGGAAAATAACTATCACACAACATTTACAGAGTACACTATAGTTTTATGCATCATAAATCATGACTTTGCTTTTTATGCTTGTAAGGAATTCCTTTGCAGAAAAAGAAGGTAAAATGGTTCAAACAATGAGAAGAAAGAAATTAGTTTCATCATAAAGGTCACCCCCAAAAAGAAATATTTCAATTGTATATTACCTGGCTACAGGCTATATCTTGCCATATTTAGATCCAGATCCTAGTTAATGACCCTGATGATAACTGCTTCCCTAAGGGAATGAGGTTTAAATAGGGAAATGTCAATGTCCCCATTCAGAGAGCACTTAATTTTCTATGAAATCTGGTAGCCTTTTAAGTGTTCAGAATTAGGAAAAGTTTCTGTGCATGGCGGTAAAATAAATAAGTCTGACCAATATAATAGCAAGAAGGGTGTTTGGTTATAAAATAAAAACAAGGACTGTATAACTAGTGAAATGTATACTTGACAGATAACTATATTGAGTCTATTTTTTTTTGAAAAATGCAAATAAAAACTATTAAAGTTGTCAGAAAACTCACATGGCCTCTCCATGCAGGCTGTACTGTCTGCCTGAATACTTAGCTTGCGGTCTTCTAGCTCTACGTGTCTACTACTGATATTGTTGGCCCTGGGTCAAACAAAAATATCCTGGGAGACAAAATGGGCTGTTGCTTTAATTCTGGTGGTGCTGCAGAATAAGAAGGGATTTCAAATAAATTATTTTACTATAATGCCTAATACTCAAACCATTATTACGAGCAGTTGCTACTCTTTAAGGAGAAGGAACAAACAGGCCTTAGTAATTAGCATTACTAATTACTTACTACTGAACAATTGAAGAACAAAAGCAGAAGCAGTATCCTAATCATTTGTCCTCACTTTAGAATATACTATTATCTTCAAATAGAGCTGCTTAGGGCATAATATTTCAGTCTGGAGCTAGCATAATGCTTTAAATGGAAGTATTGTGTTAGAGCTACTGTAGACAAATAGCATAAGATAAAATAGAGGAAAATATCATTTTTTAAAAAATGTATTTTAGTACAGGGTCTACAAGGTCTCACTACACAGACTGGACTTGTAGTGATCCTCCTGTTTCCAGTCCCAAGCGCTGGTATTACAGGCATGCACCACCACGCCCAATCTCAGTCTCAGTCTCAGTGTGTCCCTGGAGCAGGTCTGCAAGGGCATGCCTGGGTTCAAACCCTGGTCCCTGTACCTGTCTAAGAAGGTGCTTCAGTCTGCTGAGTTATCTGGCCTACTTAGAAAATATCTTAAAATGACTATCAAAGAGAAAAAGAAATATATCCATTCCTAGAGAAAAAACATGTTTCCTTTTGAAACAAAGTTCTGAGAACAGTGAGTCTACATAAGGCAATTTTTCTCAGAAAAAAATGACAATGCTTTATCATTCTTCCACAAAATATTTTTCATTATTTAGAGGTCTTTGCAGAAGTACAAGTGAAGGGGTAATAATGTTATCTAGAGGTTAGAGACCAGAGGCTGCTGAGTATCATAAGATCCATAAGATAATTCCCCAGAATAGTTACCAAAATTTCATTATGACCAAGGTCAAGGAATTTCCAATGGGGGGGGGGACAAGCTAGGATAAAATTCTTCTACAGAGAAACCACTTTCAAAATGGTTATTGCTAAAAGGTTAACACAGCACAGTGTCATCCTAAAATGTATTTTCTTCCAAATGAACCTTTCTTTTCATGATAAAAGCTTCCAAATGTATACTTCCTGTATACTAATCTAGAAACTTAAATATACAACCCTTAGAGAAATTTAAAGCACTTCCACCAATCACAATTTTATTCTACTTTTGTAAATGTTTTATGATTGCAATTTCTGAGAATATATTTTAGTTTTATTTGAAACTAAATAACTGTTGTCTCCTGCCATGAGAACTGAAAAGGTTCTGAATATTTTTTAGCATGATGCTATTTCTAGTATGTAATTAAAATGTAAATGATTATTAATTTGATAAAGGACTATTACAAGGGAAAATGTCTCCCACTCTCTTCTAACCACTTTTTATACTTAGTTCACAGAAACATAATTAATACTCTTAATTTTTAATGTTAATTTTCCTCATCAGGGATTTTGGTTTTTACTCCCTCAGTTCTGCTGAAAGTAAATAAATTTCACTGATGTCCCTAATGAGGTACAGATAATGACGCTGTGCCCATGTCTACATAACTGTTGCCGTTTGTGCTAAGCATATAAGGCTCTCAAAACTGCTGTGTGACCAGAATTTTGTTTTTGTTTTTTTGGGATTATTTTCGTTGTTACTGTAAATATCAAAATAAAAATTTTGAAGAAAAAACTGTAGTCACAACTTTCAACAAATTGGTCAAGATATCATTGAAATATATAAGAGGATATTTAAGCTAATTTTCTAGATCACTCAATTGCCAATTATGATTTGAATAAAACATTTCATTTAGCAAGCACTCATTTGGCAACTGTGCCATACAAATAATGTTTAACACGTTGCAGGAGATAAGAAGACAATGACGATACTGTCTTTCGTGTCCGATTTTAGAGACCGAATAACTGATCTGAATCTCACTTTATGCATAAATCCAAACTTCTTAACTTCCCCACTATTCAGTTTTAATATTTTATTTATTTGCTACAGGATCTTGCTATGCCTCTGCAGCTTGGACTCAGTGATCATCCTATCTCAGCCTCCTGTACCACCACACCCAGTTTCAGTTGCCAACCCAGTGTGATGCTGGCTTGGCAATCAGGATTGAATCAGGGGAGGAGGGACAGGGATATATAGCTCAATGGCATAAGTGCCTGCCTGGCAAGTGCAAGGTCCTGAGTTTGATCTCTGGTACTGCCAAAAATAAATAAATAAAAGAAAGGATTGAACCCGGATCCTTGCTTTTGCCAGGCAGGCACTTGGACCACAGAGCTATCTAACCTGCAGCCCACTATTCAACTTTAAATTTGTAATATGGTAATGGTTATAAGATCCAGGGTTTTTGTAGTCAGCTATGAAAAGGTTTTAGCTAAAATCAATTTTACTAAGTAGTGACTTCCAGAGTCCCAGAACATGAACAAAAGTTCAAAATGGTAAAACTCAAATTATGATACAAAACAATAAATAGTTTGATGAAATTTTGTCAATGCAATTTTGGAACGTACAACAGTTAAATTTTAATGAGCAAAAACCAGGTTATATCCAAAACACTTGGCAGTTTCTCTGTGAAGATGATGAGTGTTTGTGCATGTTTCTGTTTAGGGAATAAGCAAAATTTTGTATGCAATTATTTATCTGTGTTTTGCAAACTGACTTCAACTGCAGCATAAATATTTTTTCTCATGATACTATTGTTTTTATATGGGGAAATAAAATTTGCAGGGTGTGGAAGAATGTATAAAGTGTTTCCGTAAATTGATTAAGAGATAGCTATCTCAAAAAAAAAAAACAATGGGATTAAGAATGGAAATAGAAAATGGTGGCAATTTCAAAGGAGAAAATGAACAAAATCGTGTGTGTGAATACGTGCGTGTGAGTGTGTGTGTGTGTATGTGTGTGTGTGTGTTGTACCGTGTTCAAATTAAATAGAGACTAAGACCAGAACAGACTGGAATTTGATAAGCCTTTATTAGCCTGTCCAGCAACTGACCAACCACACTCCATGCAGGGAGGTGCTAACCAGCCCCAAAACAAAGTTAAACTCAGTCTTTTGTAGTGAGCCTTGCTGACACAGCTGCAAGCTGTTTATGAATAGGAGGTTTTCACTTTTACAGTTTTTAGTCATAAGTGGACTTGTCCCAAATGGGGCCTGTTTTACAAGATACAGTTAGGGTGGAAACACATCAGCTCTGTACAGCATTGGAAGGCTGAAGGATCTGCACTTGAGCCAGGAAGCAACGCTCAAAGAACTAGAGGTCCCAGCCAGCTTTGCCTAATAGAAAAATAACAAAAGCCCCATTGATTTTCAGAGTAGATAAGAGGAAGTCTTTTTAGTGAGGACCCAAGGTTCCTCCCAGTAATTTCCCACAGTTGTAGCACAAAATTCTGTTAACCCAGAGAAAGAGAGAGAGAGAGAGAGAGAGAGAGAGAGAGAGAGAGAGAGAACAGGTTGCCATAGGTAATCAACCATCTGTATTATTTACCTTACTTCCTTTGTAGTTCTCTCAAATTTGCAATGTCATTTTCTCTAGAAGTAGTGGATGGCAACCCTCTCAAATTATGTGAGTCTCACTTTGTTAACCAAATTCTGTGCAAACTCTCTCTTGCAGGTACTATTTTTTCAGCCCCCTGAGGAAAATAATTTTGAAAAACTCCCTCTGGCCAATTTATTTTCAACTTGAGCATATCCAAATCTTGCCTTGTTCACACACCTTATTAGAGGCCAGCAGAAACATAAACATAGTTTAGTCAAATATTAGATGAAGGGCACAAAAATGGAGCATTAAAGAATTTACATGAAACTTATGAAAAATAATTGATATTATAGATTATATCAGCTCCAAATTGTTATGGAAAAAGTTTACTTTTTGTCCACCTCCTTCCTAAACAATTGCAGACTTGGGACTCTTAAACCAATATTTTATATAAGACAAAAGTGTGTTTCAGGCTTAGTAATTTTACTGCATAGCATTATGAATTTCTATCATCTTATGCAAGGAGAAATATGATCAAAACAATTTTATGATCAATGAAACTTAGAACACAAACAGACAAAATCGCTACACTGCTCACCTAAGAACAGTTCAGCACACTGGGAAGTTTAACATTACAAAAATTCAGATACAGCTCAGGAAATTAATTGTCTTTCTCTATGGCTGCTAGCATTACTGATAAAAAAAAATCTACAAAAAATATGCAAGTTAGAACAAATGTTGCCAAACACTAGCTTGGCATGTTGCAACTACAAATGAATAATGGTCTGAATTAGCCATTTATCAAAAGGGGCAAGTTTAACTCTGAATCAAAAAGGTTTCCTGATTATACTTAGTATTACCAAGGACACTTTAAGCACAAAATCGAGAGATTTTTCTTGCACATTGTCAAAGACATAAAAGAAATTTGTTAAAAATCACATTTTCATAAACTACTTATATTGTAAAAGTTGGTAACATGTTTTGTCTGGGAAAATTTGGCAAAATTTATAGACCTCAAAGTCACATATCTCTTTGTATTACTTATTCTAAAAGAGCTGTATTCTGTACATATATTGGAACATTTAAGGTGCAATTGTTTTAGCACCTAAATTCCTGTAAAGAATTTATACGTTCATTCATTTAAACTATTAAATATTTCATAGTCATTATATAATAGCATTAAAAGAAAATGCTTAATACAGGACACATAATTCATAAGATTAGTTTATAATGTTCATCTGAAATGCCTAATGCAGAAGCATGCAGGTAATCTGTCCATGCATTACAGACCAAAGAATACATCTGAGGGCCATGTTACTGTCCTGCATGATGTGTAGGCATTAAAAGCATGAAATTTGGGGCCGGGGCGATAGCTCAGTAGAATAAGCACTTCCCTGGCAAGTGCAGTGGGCCTGAGTTCAATCCCTGGTTCCACCAAAATAAATAAACAAACAAATAAATAAATAAATAAAATTTGAAAAAAGCGTAAAATTTGTATGCATTTAAGTGAAATGATTTATAAGATGTATCAGTAAGTTGAAAAAGTGCAGCTTTCCTTAGTCAAAATCAAATATGATTAACAAAAATGGAAAACTCGCTAATATATGTTTGCATTGGAATAGAATATTTGTAATAGAGTCAAACATTAATGATTAACAGAAAATATGCCCCCAATTAAACATTGAGTGTTAGGAGAGACAAGCTGGAGGAAAAGCATTAATAGTCCAGGTGTAAGCTTATGCACATTTGAATTCTGCATCTTCTGTCTGACTACTTATTTAAAACATACGTTAAATCATAACATTCAAAGAATAATATATGCAGCCTCTTTGGGTTACTGTACATGTGGGTTACTACAAAGAAGAATGGTTTGTAATTTAAATCAGATTCTCATAGGATTTTTATTGTATGTGCTTCTCTTTCAAATGCATTTAAAAACATTGCTTCATATTTTCTTCAAAATCTGTTAATTTATATGCCTATAAATCCATGTGCAAATGCAGATTTTTTTTGTATTTTTAGGGAAGGGTCTACAGGGTGGGTGTTCAGGGTCTCATTGCTAGTACAAACTAGAGTGATCTGCCTATTTACATCCTTCCAAGAGCTGGGATCACAGGTGCATACCACCATGCCCAGTCTCAATTGCTGTCTCAGTTCGCCCTGGGTATGGGGCCAGCACCACAGGCCAAGGGTTTTAACCCCTGGCCCCTGCACCTGCTTGCAGTATAAATGCAGATTCTGATAAAGAATTTTTTCTTTTATTTTACTTTCTAAGTTTTCTTAACACAAAGCAGGTTTGCCATACAGTAAAAATATCTCCCAGGAATTCTTAGTATGTTAAGTAGTGGACATATGGATTTGTTGTAGTTAGTGTTTACAAGAGAAAAGATTTAATACAAGACACATAATTTATAGGATTATTTTATAATATTCATCTAAAATATCAAATGCAGAAGAATTCAGATTTGTCCATGCATTAGAGACCCAAAGAATCCATCTGAGAATCTGGCTTCATGTCATTGTCCTGCACAATTCCAGACCTAGAGTCCACAGCAGCATCTTTCACGAGTCCATCTGGAGACTTACAGTCCATGACAATGCCTCATGTGAATTTGTCCTAAGGATCTGCACAGGGAAGGCCCAGAGTCAGTGGTGGGAGCTGGAAAATTTGCAGTGATAGGGTGAAGGATCTACAGCCATCAGGCTGAGGGATCTTCAATTGAGCCTGGAAGTGTTGCTCAAGGTAAGGACCAGAGCTCCCCTAGAAGAACCACAACATCCTCAGCCACAGTGAAGACCTGAGCTCCTCCACCAGTGAGAATAGCTGAGTTCCTATCAGGAAAAACAGCACAACAAAAAAAGCTTCTCCAGGAGGATGAACAGCCCATCATTTGTTCAGTTCTTTTATGCTACTGGCAACAATCCCCAGGTGAGCCTTCCACCTCTAGAACTTGGCTGACTCATTTCAGCCAGGTGTTATAAACTGACCAGTAGTGAATCCATCACAGGATTCCCTTAAATTGGAAAGGAAAAACAAAAGAAAACAACAACAACAAAAAAAACCCTTGTGAATATCATTTAGTTTCTTTCACAGGGAGAAGAATTATACTGAGACTTTACGCTGACAATGTAATGTATTCTGAGATTTAGAGAAAAGGAAAGCTTTGTAATTTTGAATAATTATTATAATATCTACATCTATTTTCCTACCCATATATTTTCTAAAGCCATCTTAGTTGCACAGAGAAATGGGGAGCAGTAATGAGTAAACAACAATTCAGAACAATTGACAGGCAGCATTATCTTAGATTTTATAACACCAATAATTTTGTAAATAAAATTGCTGTAATGTGAAATTCAAAATATGCTTTTATAGGTGTGAACAGTACGCACATGGGTGAGAATGAAAATAAGTGATGATTTCTTTGTTTTTTTTTAAATGCATGCTGTGTATATGAAAAAGAAGAGGCAAAGTTAAACAATTGGATTCACATCGTTTGCTCTGGTAGAGTAAAATTTAACTATAGATTTTCCCTGGAGCATCTACAAAATGTATCAGAGTCCAATGAGGTTTACATCAGTGCAAAGAGAAAATGGATGTTCTCATCCCAGATTTTTTTTTTCTTCTTAAATCTTTGTTTCACACCATTTGGAGTTCTAATCCAAATTTGCAATGACATGGTTACTGCTGTGAATGTTTTCATAAAGACACTCTTTCTTGAAATAGTCAAAATCAAAATTAAAATTCTTTCTGAATATTAGATTGAAGGTTTTTTAAAATTTGTTCATTGCTTGACATTTTATAAATATTTGAATACCTATAGACGTGTAGTTCTAGGATACTCACGAGAACTCTCGTCGGGAAGGGCTAGTTCTCTATGGCTAGAACATTGCTCTTCTATTTCTATAGTTCTGAGAACCACTGGGATTTAGTTCCATTTGGCCACTCCCCTAAAAAGTTGTTTTTCTAAAAAAAAATTGGAGAATTTATACTTTATTCTTAAACAATGTTCAGAAACAACATCACTATTTTAGCATATTTATTATGAATGGAAGAAGTCTACTGATATGCAAGGTAAATTAGGAATTATACTTTCAAGGAATTATACACACTTAGAATAAACTATACTTTTAATAGGATATGTCAATTAACAGTAAATGTGCATGTATATATGTGTGTGTATGGATATAATTTGTTATAAACATAATCTGTAATTATACAGATTACACGGGATGCAACTGGAAATACTTGAATCTCTGCTTAACAGTAACAACTACTTTATTGTAATTTCCTTCAAGATGATACTGTATTATAACTACTTACGTAACATTCACATCATTTGAAGTATGCTAAATAATCTAGACAAAATTTAAGTACATGGGATTACAGGTATAGGTTATTTGCAACTTCATTTTATGTGACTTCTGTCTGACCAAAAGAGAGATTGACAATTTCAGTCAATTAGGATGATATTTTCTTTTTTCTTTTTCTTTCTTTCTTTTTTTTTTTTGATGGAACTGTGGATTGAACTCAGTCCCTTGTGCTTGCCAGAGAAGCACTTATTCTACTGAGTCATCTCCCTGGGCTGGATGATATTTTCTTAAATTTATTTATAAATTCAGTGCAATTTCTGTTAAAATTTGTTAGCTCTTCCATGTAGATGTATGAGATCTTTAATAATTTACATAGGTGTAGGATGTGGTTGTCAATGTCTGTAATTGTCACACATTCAAGACCATCTTGTGCCTTATAATGAGTTTAAGGCCAGCCTGAACTACGCAGATGAATCCTATTACAAGGAAACAAAACAGAAATAATTGAAAAAGTAGATAACTTATTAAGTAAACTGCAATAGCATATTTTTTAAAATTGAATAACATGGCTGGACAGCTTATACATGATATCTAGAGGAATTTTAAAGGTATGATAATTAGAAATTGTTCAAAAGGCCAAGGTAAAAATATATACAGCAAGAAGAAAATGTCAGAATTAGATGTAAAACCACACACCAGTTTATTTTGATGAAAATGAAAACTACTAGGGTAATTCAGCAAATAAGATAAAATCTATATAGATAATAAAGATCATAATCATGCAAGTTTGAAACTAAAATCTTACTTCTTGACATACATTAAAAGAAAGTCAGAGATACAAAATACTCAGTTCACCAAGAAAATATTTGCCAGTTGTGCATCTGCTAAAACATTTATTAAAGAATATTTAGCGATATGATAATTCAATACTAAATAGTCATATATGTGTGTGTGTGTGTGTGTTTTACGGAAGGGTCTACAGGGTGTTCAGCGTCTCACTACTAGATCGGATTCATAGTGATCTACCTGTTTACAGCCTCCCAAGAGCTGGGATTGCAGGCGCTCGCCACCGCACCCAGTCTCAATATATTATTCATAAAACACTTGTATATAACTGTTATTTGCATTAACACATATTTCTGTACACGTTGATGTGATTCACTGTGATAGTCCCATACACAGAAAGCATGCATCGGTAGTATGTATCCACAGTTCTACCACCCAACCCACATTCATCTCAGTGCTGGGATTACAGGCATGGGCCATGACACCAGATCTGGGTGGCCAGCTCAGCATGTGGTGCCAGGGATCAAACCTGCGACCTTGAGCTTGCCTAAGCAGGTGCTTACTCTCCTGAGGTATCTTACCAGCCCTATCCCAACTTTCTTGACATTGTCTTCAACAGCTCTGGAAGTCCTCTTTTATGGATGCATCACACACTATATGATTAAAAATACAGTGAATGATGCTGCCAAGTGCCATCTAAGAAAAGCAGGTTCCTAAAAATGTAAAGATGTCCTGTATCTACCTTATTTCATAAATTTGGCACCATGAAAATTTTGGCTCTTCTCTAGTATCAAATATGAGCATGAAAGGTCAATTTGTGATTCAGTCTCTTTGCAAAGAGACAAAGAAGGAGAGTAGGAAATAAGAGGTGATCTCTTGTAAATGGAAAGGGGTCAAGGGACCAAAAGTGAGAAGTGGGGAAGTCAAGAGTGAATTTGTAGTAAAAGGTAAGCCATGTGCAGGATCTGAATAGCCTCAAGGCATGCCATAAACATGAAATAATTTTAATAAAATCAACAAGAATCAAAAGCAGGATGGAGAAAAATCCTTCTCAACTTTTTAAGGGCTGAGGAGATGGCTCAGTAGAATAAGTGTTTGCCTGGCAAATGCAAGGGTCTGAGTTCAATCCCTGGTTCTGCAAAAAAAAAAAAAAAAAAAAAAAAAAAAAAAAGAAAAAGAAAAAAAGAGAAAAGCAGGATAGAGAAATTAGAGAGGGAGGAAGGAAGAGCAGAAGAAAGGGAAAGGGAATGCAAAGAGAGCTGTATTATGTGCTCACTGATGTTGATAATTTTAAAAAGCATGTACTGTAAACATGTACTAATAAAAAAATTGAAAAAAGATAACTTGAATCAATTCAGGATATTAAGGCAGACACAACAGTGCAACTAAAAATGTGAAAGGAGACTAGATGAACTACTTTAGAAGTTCTTGCTTCAACAAGAACAAAAGAGTAAGTACTTTACAAAAGAGATAGAGTATTTTTATGGAGATTAATGTCAGCGTGTCTTTTACATTAATGATTCTTTAAATGTAGAGATGCTTTATATTTTTAGATCACACCTCAAATGCGTTGGCTTTTGAAAATGAAAATTTGTTAAATCAAACAAAGGAATCATCGGTATGTTACTAAAGTATGGAAATTTAACTCTGTATGTATAATGAATAGCCAACAATGTCTACGGAAAAGTTGAACTATTGCAAAATGGGAATAATTAATCAGATACATATACTTTTTTGTAATTCTAGTGTTATACAGCAAATGTTTTCTTAGCCTAGGGAGGTAGCTTAGAGGCCTAGCCAACTGCCTGGCAAGCGCAAGGTCCTGTGTTTGAACCCTGGTACAAAAAAAAAAAAAAAAAAAAAAAAAAAAAAAACTTATTTTATTTTTACTCCTTGAATTTTGGTTAGTCACTTAAAAGAAAATCTGATTAATATACAATTTGTCTCAGATCCATAAAAATTATACATTTGTTTTCCAAATAAGAATTATAACTTACCAAAAATATATAATATATTATCTGTTCTCACATCTGACAATGTTGTAGAAAGCCAAGAAGAAAATGTATGCAAAATTAGATATTTTTTAGCTTTAACCTGCTAGAACCTGCAATATTCTTAGTATTCATTCCTTAAGCATGTAGTGTGGATGCAATCAAATGGATCCTTTTTGAGAAAAAATAATTTCTAAAAAGAAAAGAAGAATATTTCAAAGTCTGGTGACAAACTCTGATATATGCTCAGAAGAAAGTGCAATCTAACACTGGATCAGCAGAACATAATAAAAATTGCTTCCTTAAAAGGAATTGTTATTACTGTAAACACCTTTGTGATATCCCACTTCTTTATCTGTTTTATAATACTAGCAAAAGGGTAAAAATTCTTTTATCATTCTCCAAATTAATCTTCAATCCTGTTTTACATTCCCCTTGCCTTTGTAAACTCCAATTTAAAATGCTTCAGCTTGGTCCTCATTAGCCATCTTTTGATCTTAGTCACACTGCTCATCGGAATCTCTCCCCTGGCTAACGTTGACAGATGGGGGCTGTCACCTGGCAGAGTGCAAGGAGCACAGCTGGGATGGAAACAACAAAAATAGAAAGCTGAGTCCAGGGAACCAATTTTCTACCTTGATTTTATTGGTGCAAGTAAGATGTTTTGTAGGCCGATTTATAAGCATTTTAGTCTTCATTTTTAAGGAAAAGTTGCTAAGTCAGGTGATTCCAAATTTTCTTGAATGACCAATGATTTAGCAGGAGAAAAAGGAAGTAAGAGTAAAAATACTACATTTTTCATGGCGCCTGGTCCATGGTCTTTGCTGCTAGCCAATATTTGCAATCTTTAGTCTGCAACTCAACACAACGCAGAAATGTCATTACTCTCAGGCAGTGTGCACTAGTGCCTGTAACGTAGATATTACCTGCTCAGACTCTTGCTACTTTCTTCACATACAGGGAGTGATCCAGGCTCAGTTTTTAGAGTATATTTAAGAGTTTTTAATCCATTTTATATTTACTAATTAAGCAAGATATAGCAGACTTTTAAATCATCCTACCTCATAAGGTACTTTATGTTGTAACCATGATTAAACATAGAAGGAATTTTAACAGCCATAATTGCTACATAATTATTACCAGAGAAATTAGTATTCTAAGGATTTAAAATTTCAAAAAATGTTTCTTAGAATCAAAAAGCTAGTTGTTTAATAAAATTTGTGCCAATTTATTGATACCAGTTTTAACATTCTGGGGTTAATGTTATTCTCTTTAATCATTTGTATAAGTAGAGTATATGTTTACAATGCATAATAATTTCATTCATCTTAGGAAATTGGTACATATTGCAGTTTAAGTATTTACTAGTAGTTATGAAAACATGCAAAATTAGTTTTTCAAGGACTGGAACATTTTCATGCAGTGTGTTTTTAAATGTATTTAAGAAAACACTACAATGTATAGAAGCGTTGAAATTGTGTGACTTTTGTTGCAATCCTCATACCCTTTCAGCTTCATCCCCATGTATCAATTTTTCTTTGAAATTCTCTCATTTCCTGCTAATAAAGACCTCCCTTACCCTCTTATGTTAGGCTTTTCCTAAAATGTAGCTTTTCCCACCAATGATTCATTCAACAAGCTGCTGCATTTATCACAGTGTGTTAAAGTTATTGTTTCTATGACAACTCTGTTAGTTTCTACTTGCTGCTCTCGCACACCATAAGAAAGCAGCACAACCAAAGCTAATTCACTGTCTATTGTTTTAGAGGAGAGAAGAGTAGAATTCTGAGCAGCACTATTTTCATCCTGAAGCCTGCAAGGAAAACCTAGCTCCCTGCTTTTCTGCTTTTCCTGGTACTGAAGCCCACCTACTTCTCCTTGTTTCACTGTGATGCTCTCTTCTGGTTCAGTGGTCTGGTCTCTTTCTCTGGCTCTGTAGCTTCTTCCAGTCTCTTAAATGAGTCCTGTGATTAAATTTGGCCTACTCAAATTGCCAAGGGCAGTCTTCAATGTCAAGATCCTTAAATGTATCCCTTTGGCAGTGTTTTTTGCTTTATAAGGCTGCATAGTAACAACTTCTGGGGAGTGGGTTTGGACATCTGGTAGGATCATTATTCTCCCTGTTCTATGAACTTACCTCATTGAACTCTGAGATAGTTCTGTTGGGATTTTGTTTGAACTAGCACTGGTGAGGATTGCAAGAGTTTGTGTGAGAGTGAAGTGTGAGGTGCTCATAAGATGAGGGGGAATACAGTTCATCTTTCAATGATTTTTATAAATATTTATAATATTTATTAAATTGTGAAATAAATGGAAGTAAATATTTATTATAAAGTGTGTGAACAGATGCTCTAATCCCTAACATGACTAAGTGCAAAGATAGCATATTTAAGGAAATAGTTTACTAGAATCATAAGGCTGTGTGGCTAATTCAGTGTGACTGCTTTTATGTAAGAGAGACCCCAAAGACAATGAGAGAATAATGAAAGAGACGTGTGTAAGCCAAGGACAGAGGCTGCATAGAAACAGGTGTTAGCAACTCAGTCTAGAATTTCCAGCATCCAGGATCACAGAATGTCAACACATGTTGGTTATCATTGTCACAGAGTGCAACTGTGCCTGCATGCAGGAAGAAAAAGATTACTCAGAGATGACATTCAGTCTAATCTAAGAAGCCCAGAACAGCTCCAATAGCCTCAAGAAACAGCAGAAGCTCTAGGCTTTGTGAGTTAACTGAAGTCTCATCTCCAAGTAATCTACCTCATCCTGCATGAGGTCCTTGCCACATACTGTGCTCTGTGCCACTCAATGTGCCACACAAACTCACACATGAGACCAGGAAAGCTGTGAGGCAGTAATGTAAGGAGCAAAACTGCAACATGGAGCCTGCAGCTGTAAATAAGCATAGAGGACCGACCTCCCAAAGGCCACAAAAGAATAAGGAGCTCCAAGTTACTCATCCTGGGAAGGGAAGGTAGCCACAGAGTAGAAGGATGTGTCTCTGGTGAGATCAAGGGTAGGTCTCTGCAACAGAGGTCTTTAATTGTCCAGTTCATAAGTGAGTGGGGGCAGTGTTTCTCTCTCTCTCCCTCTCTCTCTCTCATATTTTTTTATTTTTGGTGGAACCGGGGATTGAACTCATGCCCTTGCCCTTGCCAGGGAAGCGTTTATTCTATTGAGCCATCTCCCTGGCACCAGAGCCATCTCCCCAGGCCCTCTCTCTAAAACACTTGGTTGTTATAGGGTCTCACTACACAGTTCAGACTCATGGTGATCCTCCTGTTTTCAGCCACCCCAGGGCTGGGATTACAGGCGAGTGTTACTACTACAAGGACTCTGGCCAGCTCAGTCCACCCTGGGAGAGGGGCTGGCACTGCCTGTGGTGCCAGGGATCCAACCATGTTCCCTGCACCTGCCTAAGCTTGCCTAAGCAGGCACTTTAGTCCTCTGAGCTATCCTGCCAGCCCAACATTCTCTGTTTCTTATCTTTTGCTTTCATCCTCTTGGTTGTATTAGTATCATGAGATCACCTGAACATCCCTTAGCTGTCCTACTATTCGATGTACAGGGACAGTTTGTTTCTCATTTTGTTCTTTTACTGTCATTTTTCTTGGTTTGCCTACCACATGGATCAAATTTTTTTAAGAACAAAAAGCAATGCAAGCAAAATTTACAGTGTCTTTTTAAAATATCTGACTGAAGCACAAAAAAAAAAAAGGAATAAAGTAAAATAAAGGCAAAACTGAAAAATAAAGAAGAGAAGATAAAGGCAACAAAGCTAAAGCTGGTTTTATTAAATTGAACCATCTATCAGGGAAACAGAAACGCCTATCAGTATTTTTACAAAGGTTTTACAAAAGCTAAGCAAGACACCTGCAGCTACTTTGGTTGAGTCTGACAATTTTTCTTTACTTTTAGCCTTTTCTTGACATTTCCATGGAAACCTACACATTCGCGTTTTCTGACAGAACCTTATATCAAATGCTAGCTATCATGAAAACTGACTTTATACATGTGCTATTGTCTGTATGCAATAATTTAAAAGTCCTTCATTGGGGAAATTTAAAACCTCCAGATATAAACATAAAATGGGACAGAAATCATATAATGTGGGAAAAGACCCTTACAAGCTAAAAATAAAAACACACAACTCTGAACTGTAGTGTGCCCTTTCACATTAATCCTACAAGAGTGTAAGTTACAGCCTCCCTTTTGCTACCTTTGGAATCCAGTTTGTTTTGAAACAAGTAAATTTTTTGTTTGTTTGTAATCAGGTAGTCGCTGGGGTAATTCTTTGCCCATGTAACAGTAGTCTTACTGAGAGAGAAGCATCCCACTGCATCTTCAAGTGCCTCGCTTGGCCTAGGCCAGTGGCAGCAGCTCATGGCTTACGTCCGACAGCCAGCACACAGAGCTTTCTCTGTTGGTGTGTGCGCCAAATCTCCCTAGCCATCAGGCACTGGATAACAACTGATTTTCTGAATGTAAGCCTCAGTATTCAGGTTTAATTGTGTTTGGGCACTTTGATATGGGTAATTGGGTTTTGGGGTGTGGTTTAGGCATTTATTTCACCATCACTGATTTTATGACATTTCTTCTCTGTGCAGAAGCCATGGCACACCTGAAAATATGTCTGAGGATAGAAAAAATGGCATGTGGAAAGATAAAACAGACACTTTCAGTGATCATGTATGAGCTAAAATTTAAGTTAGTCTATTAATACTGTCTTATATGTATAGGAAAGCTGTTCTCCAAGTACACAGTAAACCTCCATTGCAGATTACAGGCAAACTCAGTCTCACAGACCAACCATATACAATAAACACATTCTAATTCTAAGAAAGTGAAATAGGAAAAAGAAATTCTTCCTGTAAGTTTGCTCAAGATAAATGCGATTTCCTATATTTACCACCCCACTGTTACAAATATTGCCTAATCAATACATTTACTTTTGACTTTAAGAAGTATTTTGTTTAATAAATAGGCTTAAACTGTTACTTGAGCTTGGTAACTTCTAAGGCTGCTGTGACAGGATTAATTTGTCCTGCTGGAGCCTCACTAGAGATAAGGACATAGGGCAGACTTGGAGAACCAGCATCCAGCAGATGCTTGTTTGCAGCCAGCTGAATTACAGTGTGACAACCTGAGACCAAAAGATGGCATCAGCCAGTAGGATGGAAAACACAGAGAAAGCTGCTAAATATATCAATATATTCTTGATGTGAAAAGATTTTGTATGATAATGTTTTTCTTTAGCCTAGACCATGAAAAAAGTTAGAAAGGTTTAAACATGTCTTGTGGAAGGCGAGATTTGTAGCAACATATGTACACTTGCTTGTTGGTTTGATGGAGCTCAAACGGCCCTTCCAAAAGCTCCTGCTTGCTCAAAGGAGATTATGGCAGGTGATTCTGAATCTTGTCAATCCCTCCTCCACAGATCTCAACTTTTGTCTCCAAATTAATGGATGCTTTCATACCCAGGTAAGAATTCACTAAGATTAATATTAAGTCCAAGAGACCCCTAAGTTGGTCAATGGCACACCATGAGGCAAAACTGCCTAATCAGGCAGTTGCAACCTTGTTTGCGACATTCATTATTTCTGGTTTTGTGGTGGATTAAACTTGTTTATATTTTCCATATGCACTCTTCAAACATACAAAACTGAGCACCACTTTATCATTTTGGTGACTCCCAGGCTAAAATCATTTATGATGTTAAACTTTTATTTATTTTATTTTTTCCATAATTTTATTGATAAATAAATAGTAATGAGACAGTTTCAAATCAAACTGGTAGGACAGTTCCAATAATTAACACATTGCATACTGCCTTCCTAGTGGTTATTTTTTGTACAAGATGTAGACATGATATCCTATTGACAAACACTATTAGAACAAATCCTTCTATTCTTTCAATTAAGAGATTGTAGCTATATATCTAACCTAACCCTTATGAATACACACATACAAAATAGTCATTCATGTATATCTCCTTTTTTGTTTAGTTCCATCATTTAAATATTAAAGGGGTGTGAACTCAGCAAAATATTCCAAAATAGTTCCAGTAGTCCATAATAGTATTGGGTCTTCCACTTGACTGGCAATGTCACAAATTGTTGACCTGAGTCCCCTACAGCTAAACATAACAACATGGCTTTATTTCTTGTACTTCGTTTTTATACTTTTCTGCTGGATGGTTAAGACCAAGATAAAGCAAGACCTATGTAACAAGAATTGTAGCTTTTGGATCTGACAAGGCTAGTCAAATCCACTCAGGATTTATCTTGAGACTCTGTACCAAAGGATCAGATTGTAGATCCTTTCTCAGTGTCAGCCATGTGGATGAGTCATGACCATTGCTTTGCCAATTTGCTCTCTGTGAAAGCCTGAGAGAATGTTTTCTCTCCACATGGCCCTCCTTAGGCACACTCTGCATCATCATTCACTTTCCTCTTTGGCCCCATAATCTCCTTGATCAGATAATTTGGGACACAACTGAGTTACATGATGTTTCAGTACAAGTTCTCATATGTCCTGAGTCTTAATTGACCTTGGAAAGCTAGGGTCAAAATGTTTGATTTCCTTGTGGCCCTCTATTTTCTCTAATTTTTGGTCTGCAAACTTAGGTTGTTAACCCTCCAGAAGAGAAGCTTATTGTTATTACCATATAACCTAGGATGTTGAACTTAACCTCACTATCTGTCTGAATATCAAACATCTTAGGCATAACATGGAACAGGTATTTTTCATCAAGTATTGATATGTTAAACATTAAGTCCTTACAGAATATGAAAAAATTTTGAAAATTAAAATATATTTAAAAATAGGAATAAAGAAATATATATATATATATATATATATATATATATATATATACATAAGTCCAGAAATCTAACCATATACAACATTTTTGCAGGACAGTCCCACAACACTCCTTTTCCCATCTCCTGTCTTCATTCACCACCCCCTTCTTTTTTAAACAAAAATCTACCTGAGAAACAGCATGGCAGCAACTGGCATGTCATGACAAGTAGCACATATTCAGAAGACCAGAATGACAGGCACTCCAAGCATAAACCTACTATTAAAATTACCATCTTCAGTGTGGTTGCTTAGTTCACAGGTGTCAGTAGATACAGTTAGTCAGGGTGAGAATCCTTCCAATTAACTGCTAGATTTGAAATCTTTTGAATATTCTCAGAATCATTGCCTTACCCATCTTGTGCATATAACTGTATGGTTTGCCTCTATCATGTCTCCTAGCTCTTCTCCTTGCTCTCTCTTCATTGTCTTGTCCTCAAGTTCTTGCTTTCTTTTTAATTGTTTTATACCTTTCTATTTGTTTTTCTTTTCTGAGTTCTTATACTAGGGAATGTAGACTGTTACAACCATTATGGAAATCAGTGTGGAGACTCCTTAGAAAACTAGGACTGAAAATCCCATTTAAACCAGCTATTCCTCTATGGGGAATTTTCCTGGAGGATCTGAAAACTTCATAACATATTGATATTTGTGAGCCTTTGTTTATAGCAGAACAATTTATGATAGCCAAATCTTGGAAAGAACAAAGATGCCCATCACCTGAGGAATGGATGAAAAAGATGTGGTATTTTTATACAATGGATTATTACTCTGCTATAAAGAATGACAAACTCAAAGTCTTAATATTTAAGTGGATGCCACTTAAAGATATACTCTTAAGTGAAATAAACCGGACACATATGTGCAAATGTCACATAGTGAAAGGTTCTTTATTCCCCACAGCCTCTCCAACATATGTTGTTGGGTGATTTATGAAATAGTCATATCATAAATGACTATTTATGATAGTCATTCTTTCTGGGGTGGGATGATGTCTCATTGTTGTTTTAATTTGCATTTCATGGATGGCTTGTGATGTGGAGCATTTTTTCATGTATTTATTTGCTTCTTTAATTTCATCTTGTGGGAAGTGTGTGTTCATCTTGGATGCCCATTTCTAAACTGGGTCTTTAAATTTTGGGGCACTATTGATTTTCAGTTCTTTATAAAATCTGGAGAACAGGCCTTTGTCTGAGTACTTATTTGTCAAGATTTTTTCCAAATTTGTGGGTTGTCTTTTCACTATGTTAAACTTTTAATCTCAAATATTTGACTTTCTCATACCATGCTCCAACTATTGGTGATAAAACATATATGCCAATGAAAGACAGGATGGTCAATGAAAGGATATAGATATTTTTTCAAGGCTTAACCTAATATAATCTGTTTATGATATAAACATAGTCTATCAAATTTATACATGAGGAAAAACTCATATAAATATTTCAAAACTAAATTTATTTAAAAAAATAAATTTATTGAGACATCATTACATTATTGAAAATTACCTTTGGCTTCTACAACTAACTATAAGACATTCTCAAAGTAGTGGTCATTATCTTTCAGAAATTTATTAATAAGTCATACTGTTGAAATTTGTATACATTTTTGACAGACTAACATCAATCTCTACAGTATGATGTCACACAGAATACATCTATAGAAAAATGCATTCTTTTAGATGAAACTCTTAGAAAATAACATATTTGAATGAGTTTATTTATGTCATCTAAGTTTCTTCATGTCATTTAATATAATAATGTCATCACAGAAATGGAATTTCTAAGACAACCATGATTGATTAAAAAAAATAACAATTTCCTAAGCTACCATCAGTATGGTTACTGAAACCACCTTTATTCATAACAATAATGATGAAATCCTCTTCCACATGTTAACATACCTGTAAGAAATGATTTGACATCACACTCTGATATTTCACTATTCTTCGCATGTATGTATGGATATATATATATATATATATATATTCCTTTATTAAACTTTAGAATTATCTTAATGACTTTACTAAACATTTATAGTAACTATAAAATTTATAGTAAGAGACATGCTTACATGCTTTATAAAAGCATTCAATGATTTCCAACTGGCACTGTATATCTAATCTAATGATTAATTTATTTATGCTTAAGCCTTTATCCTCCTTGAGCTAAATATTTATTTGGATTGAAAGATTTCACTCACTCTTATTCTGTTCATGATGGAAAATTCAAATTATTTCCAGTGATATGGACACAACGCTTATGAGCATTTGGGCCTTAAGTTCTTCCTGTGCCCGTCCCTGTAAAAGAAGTCATGAGGTCTACACCTTAAAAATGGACTATTTCTCTGTGATAGATTCAGATACACTGATTTTATCTGCCTTGGTGGTCTCAGAATACGATGGACTAGCAGAGGTCATATTTTAAATTACTCAAATTTCCTCACCTGGATGACTTTGGTCGGGCAAATTTCTCCCTTTGTTTCTTCCTAAGTATAGAAATATGACTTCTAGAAAATTGAGAACAGCTTGGGGTCTCATTGCTGGAGGCCAATATGCTGACCCTCTTGTGTTCACGTTTGAACAAGCAGGCAGTAGAAATACAGGAAAATGCATCTGCTTTCTCCCACCTAGAGTTCTTCAACCTGCTCTTTCAACCTGCATTTCTAGCTATTACAGAAATATGAGAATAAAGTATTTTCATTCTCCTGTTTTCAAAATTTCTCCCCTAAATATTGTGAGCTAATCCTCCTTCATAACTTCTCCTCCAAATCAACTCTTTCTTTGTTAGTTATTTGTCCTGTGAAAATTGCTTCCATTTCTGTCATTGTTCCACACTACAGTTTAGCTGAACTTCTGGGAGCAGAATTGACTGAAGATTTTTGTTTTGCACATTCAATCTGTAGACATGTTTGCATAAATGCTTTTACAGGGGTTTGGGCACTTGCATGAGAAAATGGGAGATGTTTTGAGAACACAGATGAAATTCCAGAATTTGTTATTCTGTTTCATTTGTTTCCAAACAAATAAATGATTTATAAGTATTTGTGGAATCAATGAATGATGAAGAAATGAATAATTTAATTTCTAATTACCACAAAAATTATAGTTCAGAAACTTCTAACGTATTATCCCTGAGATATATGAAGAAATGAGCTTCAGGACAAAAGTATTATAAAACATACAGACAACTTTGAGTGACACATTCTTGACATCTATACGTTCATGTGTTTTTATCTTCTACTTGGGTGCTTTACTGGAATATATTTCATTTCTGTACTCTGATTCCTCCAACTAGACTCTAATGAGTATGGACCAGCTTATGCTACAATACACATCAATATGTTAAAATGTAGAATAAAATGAACGAGAGAAAAACAATGCCACTTCTCTACCGCAAAACAAAATCATTTAATTGCATTCTGTGTTTTCACATGAAGAATGATCATAATACTAATGGTTAATTATTGTGAAAATATATGAGCTTACTTTATATTCTCATTGATTCTGAAAATGTAATTGGCTTAATTTAAAAACATGTACTAAACCCTTATAATATGATATACCATGAGTTTCATGATTTCCTTTATACTCCTTATTTTGGTATTTGATTATTTTCTTACTAATTCTTATATTTCAGAAACTTTGTTAATACATTTAATGTGCTATGTATTTGTTCAGTAGTGAAAGATGCCAGGAAAAAATTAAAACAAGAATGAAGTGTGAAGAGTAAAATTTACATATTAAAAGCTGAATATTAATGCAGTACTTTATCTCATGCTTCTTAGAAATTATGAAAAACAGACAGGAAGCACATTTTCATGAATTATAGCATAAATTTTAGCTTTACTTAAGAATTAAACATATATGATAATTTATTAAATGCTATGTATCTACAGTGTGAAAAATCAAAAATAACAGTAACACACTGAAATAAAATAGTACCCTAAGTAGTTTTACAGTGTATGTTATTCCAATTGAAAACATAAAACTGAACATATCTCTATAGCTCTATTTTCAACTTCTACTTATTACCTTAAGTATTAAGCTATGTTTCTACAAAGTTTCAGTGTGCCTCAGATTTTTAACATACATGGGATAAATCTTAAATTTATAACCTTATTGTGAACACAGAATCTATTTTAGTGATTATATTTGCATCTTTTTCTATAAATTTAAATTGTATTTGTTCTAATTTATGGAAGATGATTATATTCAGCACAGCACTGAAATGGATAAATTGATAATTAACCATAAAGAGACTTCAAGCACACTTATGAAATATACACAATTAATCAGTTTGGTATTGAGAACAGCATGGAGAAACTGAACTTGACATTGTCTGTTAACCTCACTTTGATTGAGAGAATAAATTCTCCTATCCTCTTGTTTTCTTCTCTATCTAAAGGCTAATATCCATCTAATAGTACAACACTCTGACCCAGAGAGACAGAGAGAGAGAGAGAGAGAGAGAGAGAGAGAGAGAGAGAGAGAGAGAGAGAGAGAGAG